>NC_133432.1:40021917-40101917 GCF_011762505.2 Arvicanthis niloticus
TGATGCTGGGATGTAAAGTAAATAAAGAAAGAAAGAAAAAAAGAAAGAAAGAAATACATTTTTTAAAAAGGTATGCCTCAGTACTCCCAGCCAACATCTATTACTGATCTCTGATTGTAAAGGCCAGCAAATTTGAGAATAAAATTTAAAAACTGAATGTTGTTAAAGCCATGAAAACATGGGCAGGTGAGGAGGCATGCCATTCCTAAGGGCATCAGCTAAAGATTCAAAGGAGGGTTCAGCAAGGCACTTGCTCTCTGAATCACATTCTCAGGGGAACTGCTTGAAGCTCTTGCCCTGTAGACCCCACCCCAGTGTACCCCACCCTCCATTTTATCTTACATTTCCCCAGGGACCAATGACACCGACCATCTTTTCCTAGGCTTACTGGCTGCCTCTCTCTCTTCTTTGACGAAGAGGCTATTGCTTGTGCTTGCTTTAAAAGTGTGTTGTTTATTTCCTTATTGTTGATTATAAGAGTTCTTTATATATTCATGAAGGAAGTACTTTGTTGGGGGTTGTCAAAAATATTTTCCCCCATGCTATGGCTCTCTATTGATTATCTTAGCAACAGGCAAACTTTAAAACATATATTCAATCTATTAACCTGTGATTTATGATTTTGTGTTCTAGAAAGTTTTGCCCACTCAAGGATCATAAAAGTTTTTATGTTTTTTTGTGTTCTGGAAGACATACAGTGTTGGGTTTCTATTTAGGTTGCGTGATCCAGTTTGAGCTTGTCTTTGCTTACAGTGAAAATTATGGCCCAGAATTCACGATTTTGCAAGGTGGGTATCTGATCGCTGGGCACCACTGACAGCAAAGATTTCCATGTGCTGAATAAATGCCCATTGTTGAAACTGACCAAGCATTCACACATGGGTCTACCTCTAGGGTCTCCATCCTCGTGGGACCCTCTAACTCTATACTGATTGGGTGATCATATGATTTTATAGTCCAACTTTCTTATTCTATTTCTAAGCTATGTTGGTTATTTTAGCAGATTGGTGTTCCATATAAAAATTTAAAGCCACTTCATTTGATTTCTAGTTTAAAAGAAGCTATAGGGACTCTGTCTGACTATTATTAAGATGACAATCTTAAGATAATATTATTAAGATGATAACATATGGGCTGAAGAGATGGCTCAGTGGTTAAGAGCACTGGCTGCTCTTCCAGAGGTCCTGAATTCAATTCCCAGCAACCACACAGTGGCTCACAATCATCTGTAATGTGATCAAATGCTTTTTTCTAGCATGCAGGTATACATGAAGATAGGGAACTCATATACATTAAATAAATAAATCTTTGAAAAAAAGACGAGAATGTATTTAAGTTAGTTTGGGGACAACAGAACTCAACAATAGCAAATCTTCTGATTTGTTATAAACAGTTCTTATCTGTACTTATTTGGATCTTTGTCTTCTTTCAATATTTTTAAATTTTTGGAATAAAAAGTAGTGTGTATATTTTGTTTTATTGCCAGGTGTTTTGCTTTTCACCAATACTGTAAATTATTTAATTTGATTATTATGAGATTATACAAATATATTATTTATTTTGTATCTTAAAAAATTCCTAAAGACATGCATCAGCTCCAAAGCAGTTGGTATTTTCTTCTCTCTCTCTCTCTCTCTCTCTCTCTCTCTCTCTCTCTCTCTCTCTCTTAAATAGTGCTGTCTTTATTTGTGCTGACACTGTTTTCCTTGTTACAAGGTCTCATGCTGCTGAGGGTGGACTTGAACTCCCTATGTGATCAAGGATGACCATGGACTCCTGATCCTGCTGTCTGTGTCTCTCAAAGGCTGGGGATTGTAGGTGTGTCCCACCAAGCACGGCTTGTTTGCAGCTTTCCTACAATATTTGCCCACGGATAAAAACAGCTTTCTGTTTTCGTTTCCAATCTATCGGCACACACTGTGTTTCCTTTCTTGACTCCAGTAGGATCTCGAATTCCATGTTCTTTTAGATCCGGGGAAAAATGAGAGACATTGTCGGCCTAGAAGTTCATGTCACAGGTATGTCACATCTCATGACGACTGACACGTATACAGTACACATTCTGGGCCCAAACCCAGTCAGACAATTATCTAGAAACTCCCCAACTGTTGACTTTATGCTCAACACACTTGGTATTAGGATAACCCTTTAGGTCTCTGAGCCTTGTTACACAAACTATTCCAAACCGTTATTTAAGAACCATCATGGAGCCATGGATGATGGCATTATCCTACAGCTTCTGCACTTCAGAGGCTGGGACAGGTCACGCTCAGCAATACAGCAAGTTCAAGACCAGTGTGAGACCCTATGGAATCACACAATCAACAGATAAGCAAACCCCAGTAGGCCAACTTGTTTTGTTCTCTAAAAAACAGTACCCAACAGCAGCATTTTTCATCGTTGTCAGTAAACACTAACTTCTGTTTACTGACAGCTGAACGACTGTATCTGAATGGGATCTGTATAGGGAAGTGAGGAACCTGAAGTTAAATCGTGTGTGTGTGTGTGTGTGTGTGTGTGTGTGTGTGTGTGTGTGTGCATACATGAGCTGGCTATCTCAATGACCCCAGAGCCTCAGACCCATGGAGAAATGCAAAGCCTCTCCCCCACTACAGTGGGGATCAGAGAGAAATGGCAAAGACTTCCTCAGTGGGCCGAGTGTGAGTACGACAGTGTGCACAGAACATGTCTGCTATACATGGTTTTCTCTCCATTGGATATTTATGGCCTGAAGACTGTTGCCTTACAAAGGCTGCTCCTACTGAGAGCTAAACCTCTCCCCTTGATCCGGC
Organism: Arvicanthis niloticus; assembly: GCF_011762505.2. Lineage (NCBI taxonomy): Eukaryota > Metazoa > Chordata > Mammalia > Rodentia > Muridae > Arvicanthis > Arvicanthis niloticus. Next base: position 40,024,710 of record NC_133432.1, read on the forward strand.
TACCTCCTTGTTTATCTGTAAGTAATAAGCCTGTTTCCTTTGCCCAGCTGTATGCTATAACCCTGCCTTGCTGTTCAACTCTGTAAGAAACATGCTGAGCTTCCAGAAAGCTGTGGCTTCCTTAGTTAAGAGCCCAGACCACCCAGATCCCAGATTTCTGCCCTGGGTTCCTCTGTGTCTGTCTTTTCTTCATTACCTCTCTGCCCCCGGCAGGCCTTTCCCTGGAGCCATGCTGGATGTGTATAATCTGATGGCTTACAACATCAGCTACTAATAGGCAAACTCTTCTATTCCCCTACAAGAGGAAGGGGTGTGGAAGGGAGCTGGCAAGCTGAGTCCGTGTGCAGAGATACTTACTGCCAAACCTGGCAGTCTAAGTTTGAGCTTTGTGACCCACGAAGGAGAGAGCTGACTCCCCCACTTGTCCTTTGACCCAATGAATAAATCACAATAGGTGAAAGTAATAAAGATAAAGAAACATGGAAGACTGGAGTCTTTCTTCCTACTGGATTTTCCCTTTCAACCACAATTTTGGCTGCTCTCCACAGATGGATGAGCCAACAAGCCATTGCCGGATGAAGAGTTTATAGATAGGCCCAAGGATAAGTGTTCCAGGATGTGGTGACTATGAGCGGTCTGCCTGTTTAGGACAGGGTCTTTTAGGCAGGCCAGTCTGGGCTTAGACTCACCATCCTGCTATCTCAGGCTCCAAGGGACTGAGATGACAGGTGAGTGTTACTCAGCACGGAAGCAGCATCAGAGATGCTTGCTTTGGACAAGTGTGCTGGCTAGTTTTATGTCAACTTAACACAAGCCCGAGAGACTGGAGAACACAGAGCAACAGTTGAAAAAATGCCTTCATAAGATCCGTCTGTGGGCATTTTTTAAAATTGATTGATTTGGGAGGGCCTGGCCTGTTGTAGGTTGGGCCACTCTGGGCTGGTAATCCTGGGTTCTATAAGAAAGCAGGCTGAGCAAGGTATGAGGAGCAGGCCAGTATAAAGCATCCCTCCATGGCTTCTGCATCAGCTCCTGCCTCCAGGTTTCTGCCCAGTTTGATTTCCTGTTCTGACATCCCTCAGTGATGGATTATAATGTAGAAGTGTAAGCCAAATAAACCCTTTCCTCCCCAACTTGCTTTTGGTCATGGTGTTTGGTCACAGCAATAGGAACCCTGACTAGGGCAACAATAGTTCAGAGTATTACTGAGTAACCCAGTAATTCCGAGAACTATTAAAATAGTAGACTTATAACTACTGAGAAATGAAAAGGATGTTGAGAATGTTGCCAGCAAGAGAAGTCTATTACTGTCCAGCTCAGGGCCTCCATCCGACCCTGGATTTGACCTCCTCCTGACCTTCTGACTGTGACAGCAGCCGATCCAGGGGCCTGTGAGGTCATCAGCCACCAGACAGCGTAGGGTCTGGTGGGAAGGGGCAGGAGTGCAAGGGTGAGTTGGGCAGCTAATAAGCTATGCTGGGCCTCTGCCCTTTGGACCAATTTCCTTAATGATGGAATGAAGGAGCCAGGATATTACAGATGACAGAGATGTGTTGAGAGATATGTTCTCGAGCACGTGATTTCTCTCTTCTCCCTTGCTTCACTTTTCTTCCTCCTTCTCCCCTTCATTCCCTTTTTAGTCTGCTATGCTTTAGTCCCAGACCCACTCTTCCGTGAAGGGACCTAGGAAAGTACTCTGTCTATTTTACTAGTAGAATAGCTGAGAGTTAGAAGTCAATGTCACACACCTAGGAAAAGCAGCAGAGCCCCGTGACAAGTGGAAGAGCTGGCTTCCAGGCTTTGGGCCCAGTGTTCTTTCAATCTTTGCACAGAATAAGGGCTGCAGAGAGGCAGCAGGGCTGAAAGTGTTTTTTAAAGCGTAAGACTGGGTTGCCACTCATTTGCTGAGCCAAGCATTCCACAGGAGTGTAGGAAGCTGGGATGTTGTCACAGCACCACGTGCTTGTTTCCTGTTCCCTAATTCCACTGAGCTGTAGTAATGGCAACCACTACGGCATTTACTCATCTGTTTCAACACAGTCTTCGAAGTGACAATGATTCCATTTTAAAAGAAAAGAGGACCCCAGCACATGGGTACTATGGGTCATCCTCAACCAGCTCACCTCAAATTTTACCTCTGAAAAACTGACGCTCAAATCTGGACAGGAGCAGAAACAAACAGAAAACTCTCAAGAGGCGTTCCTCCACCCCGCCCCCATCGGAGCCCCGCCCCATCGGAGCCCCGCCCCATCGGAGCCCCGCCCCATCGGAGCCCCGCCCCCATCGGAGCCCGGAGACTTTCATAGCAAAGTTATGGGTTCTATGAACATATGCTCTGTTCCCATTGAGAGTCATTCATACCTCCGGGTTGAGACTGAAAGCTTTGGCTGGTTTTCCCACACAAAGAAAGTCGAAAATAATTTCCTTCATTGCAAAGTCCAGACGTTCCTGGCAGGGGTTGGGGGTGGGGGAGAAAAATAAAAAACAAAATAAAAAACACAGACCACCAAGAATAACACAAAACGCAAGTTTTAACCATATGCAGCAAACAGGTGGCTTCTGGAAGGGCTATGGCCTAGTGTTTTGTGTCATGGAGAGCCCCTGAAGAAAGACCAGGGCCATCAGAACTGTCCAGGGAGCCACCATGATGCAGGGACACACAGAATCAGCTCAGTAAGCACAGTGAGGCTGGAGGTACAGAAGCAAATACTAAAACAACAGGGCACCTGGGCATCTGACCTGAAACAGCCTAGGTTCTTCCTGCTGGTATGATGTATGTTGATAGTATTTTGAAACTCAGCTGAGAAATATATTTTTAATGGTATCACTACAAAATGGCTGTTTTCCTTTATCCTTTAACATTGAAAACATCCTCTAGCTTCTTTATAAAAACCAAACCCCAAGGGGCAAGAAGAATTAACACACAAGACACAGCATTTAAGGTGGAGCCTGGTCACATACATCAGTTACTCATCAGTGGTCACTAATGCGTATGGCATGTTCATTTTATATACAGTATTCCAGAATAGTGAAAGCACGTACACTTTGAGGATACATTTTGAAAATCCATATGAAACTTTCCCCCTGCAGAGTAAGGAGTGCACGTTCTCTAAGGATGCACATTAAAAGAGCTCTCTTCTCATTGGCCACAATAGAGAGAGATGCTACTTTCCAAATAGTCTCTGTTCTGAACCGTTTATCTTTATATTAATGTCAGCTGTACTTCTGCATTGGCATGCCTGCAATTTCCTTTCAGTCATATCATATTCTGAGGCATAACGGGAAAACATTTCTACCCTTGCTTTACAGATAAAGAAATTGAGACAGAGTTTTAAGTTTGAAGTGGAGGGTTCGGTTTGTGACAGAGGCCAGGCAAGTGCTGGAGACTCCCAGTGCCTTTGCAAGTCATAGAGGTCAAAGTGGGCGTTAAACGAAGTACTCATCAAGTGTTTTAAAAAGAAAAAGATAGCTTGGTATGTGGTGCGTGCCTCTAAGCCCAGCATGTGAGAGGCAGAGCTAGGTGGGTTTGAAGTCAGCCTGGTGTACAGAGCTAGTTGTAGGCCAGCCAGGGTTAAATAAGGAGACAACGGTTCAAAAATAAATAAACAAATAAGTAAATACACAAACACCAACAAATAAATGCAACAGTAGCCCTGGGAAGCAATTCAGTAGTAGAGTATAGCTGGTATGAGCCAGGTCTTGGGCTCAGTCCACCACCCCCTCCCCCAAATACATGATCTTAATAGAAATCTATGAATAATAAATTACAGCCAAACCAGCTTTAATATGACTGGAATCTGTTTAAAAGCAAATTAATTCATATATAAAGCGCTTAGACTAGTTTTGAGCAAAGGATTAAAGTGGATAAATTCCCCCATGAAATTATTTTCTCCCCACAGAGAAACATTAGAAAATTACTATTTACTCCTCAATTTTACTACATCATCTTTAAAAAAAAATTAGATTAAATTTCTGCCAAATATCAGAGCTTTTGACTCCTCTTTACTTGTGAAATACAGAGCAGAGATCTGGGGAAAGTGGGAAGGGAGATTCAAGAGTCTCTGTCACAACAGCTGTCTCTGTTCTGTCACGGTTGGGACTGACCAGGACCTTCTCTGTGCTATGGAGGTTTTGCTGCTGTGCTGTGTGGCCTTGGAGGGGTCAGTTAAAGTCCATCTCTCAGTTTATTTCCTAGAGGCCAAAGGAATTTAACGTATTCACCGACTGTTTTGAAGCAAGAGAATAAATTGTGTGAGGAAACAATCCCTCTCTAAGACGTCTGGATGTATGAGGGACCATTGCGGTCTTTTTACACGATTAATTACTACGCCTGAAGGGGCGGCCGCAGAAACAGGAGCATCACCTGGGCAATGAACTGGATGATCTTCACGAAGATGTTCAGAGGCATATCCCTGGGTACCACGCCGCGGGACCCTTTGGGGAAAAGCGTGGTGGTGATGGTTATGAGTCGGCTGGAAGATAGGGGCGGGCGAAAAAGAGAAAACAGCAAGATTGGCTGAAATCTAGTTGTCAGGGAGATGATGCAAATTTCATCTTAGTACCAGAGGATTTAAAAACAAACAAAACAAAAAACAAAAAAAACACCTCAGCCCTTTCCATTGGCACAATTACTCTAGGAAGAGATTCTATTTTTTGTTTTTGTTTTTGTTTTTTTTTTTGAAAACCCAGGACAGCTGGAAAATAATAAACACTTCCTCAAAGTGCTGTATACCACACAGAAGCAGACCCTGTGGAGACGCTGTCCTGGCGGAGGCTGATGCTTCCGGCAAAGAGCACTAAGGCAGTGGTGAAGTTCCGAGGCCTCAGGTCTCACAGGACCTGACCTGCTCTGAGCAGGTTTTAGCCAGACCGGATTAGGCAGCAATAAAGGAGAACACGGATGCGGTGTGGTAGCTAAGCAAGCCTGACTCTAGCGCCTGGCTCACCTCGCGCTCAAGCTCGCCCGTCCTTACCTCTGAGTGGCCGTGTTGCTTTCACATTTGATTCGAATCATGTAAACCCAGAGTAATCTGTAGAGAGATTCCAAGGCAACTCGAGCCATTTTGGGGTCTTTATTCTGTAACAGAACGCAAACTGTAAGGTTACTAGTTAAATGTACATATGGCCCGTGCAGGAGAGTCTTCCCTAAGCGTGGCGAAGGCTGACTGGGTTGGGGGCAGGCACATATAAGGTATATGTCACCATCTGGGTCACCTGGACCATCTATCTGCCTCCCAGTGTTCACTGGACACATAATCCATGGTTATGACCATGATAGTGAGACAAGGGAATGCCGCGGAAAGTCCTCACGCTGTCTGTTGCCAACATGGAAACTCAAGAAGGCGACTGGTATAATCACATAGCATTTACAGAAGAATCGGATAATCTTCCCATGACAGATGACGTCTTTTTATGCACTTATTGTTCTGATTTTTCTATCCCCAATTCCATCTGAATGACTCGAATGCTTAGTTAGACTAAGATGTACTACAACCTAGACATAGAGAAAAAAAAAATTTAAGTTTTTAAAAATTTAATGTATGAGTATCTGTGAGTATACCTGTGTGCCAGAAGAGGGCCTAAGATCTCATTACAGATGGTTGTGAGCCACCATGTGGTTGCTGAAAATAGAACTCAGGACCTCTGGAAGAGCAGCCTGGTGCTCTTAACCAATGAGCCACTCCAGCCCTAGCTCCTGTTTCTTAAGGAAGGGTGGGAGAGTATTTGTATCTTTATCTTCTCTCAGTTTGTTTTATTATTAATATTAATAGGTTATACTATACACTATCATACTATATAATAAATACAGCAAACATTAATAACAGAATTAATACTGATATGGTAATAATAATTATTGCGTATTATTATTTATCATTATGTATTTGTATCTGCTCCTAGCTTATTTTATGTATTTATTCTTTGTTCTATTTCTCCACTCAAATGTGAATAGTGTATTAATTTAATTAGTAAAGTCATAACACATTTTAATATCTGGTACATCTACTTTCCACTGTCCACGACTTTTTAAGCAGTTCCACTAACAGACCCAGATAGGGTATGCCTGTACGTTTACCCAGACTCCACACCCTAGTTGACTTGGGCAGTAGGACTGGACCCGCTCACATCACAGAGAAGCGTGCACATCAATGATCCCTGCAGCATCCAGCAACGGAAATAGACAAGGAAAAATGTGGTACATGATCAATAGGATTTCCTCTCAGCCACAAAGAGGAGCGAAGTTAGGTTAACTGTAGGCAAACAGGTACAATCAGAGATACCCAAATGGAGTGGATTCAGCCAGTCCCAGAAAGACAAATGTTACATGTTCTTCTCATTTGTGATCCTAAGTTTTAGACAGTCACATAAAGTTTGTGAATATTAAATAAAAGTAGAAGTGAAATTATCTAGGAGACAGAGGAAATTGATAAGGAAAAAGGGAAGGGAAAGGAGGGGTAGGAGAAATGGGGTGTGTATAGGAAATAAACTCAAGATACAATATATGCCTGTAAGAAAATTTAAAGAAAAAAATTGCATAATAGGGGCTTAGGGTGTAGCTTTCGATTAAATGGCCTCTTATTGTGTACAATGCTTAGGTCCAGTACCCAGCACCAGATTTTAAAAAAACAATAACAGGTATAGTAATATTTAAAGGCAAAAAAAAAAAAAACTTTTAAAAGTTTTTCATGTTCTCGCATGCCTACCCTTTTATGTAAATGTTACATGTGCTTTTCTAGTTTCAAGTGGGGTGGGATCCAGCTTCTGAGAAGTGCCTGTTTATACACAAATTTTAAAATACTTTTTTTTTCGTCTGTTAATGATCTGATTTGCAAAATGCTTTGATTTGTTAAAATGGGGTTGAAACTAATAAAGTTACATGTAAATTCTCGTCTCATTTAATGAGACTACACAGTCCGGACCACATCAGCAACTGTCTGTCTCTAGAGTTCTTGCATAATGATGAAAAGCAGCCTCTGAACTCAGCTGGGTTTGAATCTACCTGCCTCTAAAGCTTTAGAGGTGTGGCCAGCCTCTGGAAAGCTCTTTACTTTCTGGGTCTGCCTTTCCCAGTGTGTGAGACTCACGTGATAATCACGTGCACCTCACAGCAGCATTATGAGAGTTAAAAGATGGGAGGCATACCCCACTCTACCTTTCCAGTCTAATCAAGTACCAGGGAGCAGTAGAGAATAAGTCCCTGTCTTTTAAAAGCCTCTGTCCCAGTGGGTCCATCTCTCTCTTCCCGACTTCCCTTTTTAGTGTGTATAGTGCACTGTATATCATCTGAAACTCTCTCATAAACCAGAGCTTGAACTGTGAATCGTGAAAGCCTGTATCTTCTCAACCTGACTGTGGACTGAGATCTCTAGTTCCAGTGGCTTTTCTCAATGCTGTCTGGTTTAATTTCAACTTAAAAAGAAAAGGTATGTGCATAACTGTTAGCCTGCATATATGTATGTGTGCCACATGGGTGCACTACCTGCAGAAACCAGAAGAGGGCGTCGAATCCCCAAACCGCCATTAGAAATGGTTGTGAGCCGCCAAGTGGTTGCTGGGAACTGAGCCTGGGTCCTCAGTAAGAGCAGCCAGTGCTCTTAACTGCTGGGCCATCTCTCTAGCCCCTCAACTTCATTTTAGTAGTCTTTCTGTCCTTCTTTCTTCCAGCATTGTTGGTATAGCTGATTTTCACTGATGTTCTTTCATGCAAAAGACTATGCTTGGTTACCAATGTAACTCAGTGTGTGGAATGCCTGAATAGCATGCATGGAGCCCTGGGTTCAGTCTTTAACACTGCATAAAGCTGGGTGTGGTGTGGCATGCGTGTAGTCTGAGCACTAGGATGGAGAGACAGAGGGTAAGAAGTCTGTTTGGCTCTATTGCTAGTTAGAAGTTAGCGTGGGCTACATTAGACTTTGTTTCAAAAAGAAAAAAAAAAGAGACTTTGCTGCTCACTCTTTTTTTATTTTAAGGTTTATTTTTATATGCATTTTATGAATACAGGTACTTTGTCTGCATGTACATCTGCACATGGATCTCTAATGGCAGTTTGGGGATTCAGAATACAGCACTAGACAGCTGTGAGCTGTCATGTGGGCTCTGGGAATTGAACTCGGGACCGTCGGAAGAGCAGTGAGTGCTCCTAACCACTGAACCATCTCTCCAGTGCCTACCTGTTCATTCATTAGGAACAGGATTTCTATTGTTCTAAACAAATATTCCCATTGTTCCTAAAGAGTGAACAGCAATGTGGTTGGCTTAAATTTTTATTTGTTCTGCCCAGAGAGTAGGTAGTGGTAACTAACTTTGCCATTTCAGGATGCTATCAGGATGCTATCAATGATGCCTGCATCCAGTCCATCACCTCTTTTCTAATCTTTGTATGGTCAAATGATACACTTAAAGTACAAGAAATAAAAACATTACATTTGTACATTTAAAGTCCTCCAGAGGCATATGAACTTGAAGGGGCATGATGGACTTGCCTCGCCAGGACCACCGCTTTCATATCATAGCTTCTTTTGCAAGTCTCTAAATCACCCTAGCAAACTCTACTAGGAAGATCCTGACTGGCCAGCAAGCCCCAGATGCCGCCCTTCTTACTATATAACTCGCTCTTTCCACTCCTTCCATGGGCCCTTAACCACGGAGCCAGCTCCGTAAGGGATTTTTTGACCTCTAAGGTTTCTTTCTTTTCCTTAAAAAAAAAATCTGAGCCTCACTGGTATATTATTTTATTGTTATTGTCCAAGAAAAGAGAATTTGGGCTGGAGAGATGGCTCAGGGGTTAAGAGCACTGGCTGCTCTTCCAGAGGTCCTGAGTTCAATTCCCAAACAACCATATGGTAGCTCACAACCATCTGTAATGGGGTCTGATGCCTTCTTCTAGTGTGTCAGTGACAGTGTGCTCACATACATAAAATAAATAAATCTTTGAAAAAAAGACAGAAAAAGAAAAGAGAATTTGGGATGGTCCCAACTACACAGCTTGGAGCATAGGGAATCAGCATGCAGTAACCAGTGCACTGAACAGGACCTTCTGAAAGTATCAGTAACTCTTCAAAGCGTGTCTCCTCGTCTCCAGTTATGTGTTGTATGATAGACACAACATAGGCATCAATTGTATGCTCTCCCTCTCCCTCTCAGTATGTACAGATCTAACCTAAAACATAACAGACAAAAATGACTGACCAGGAGTGCCTGAGAGGTGATATCTCAATGACAAGGAACTGTAAGTTCCCATCACTCCACAGTGGCGTATCAATAAGTTAACTAAGTATAAATACCAAAGACTTCATGCCTGTGCTCCTGAGGCAGCCTGTCCCTCTCAGCTCAATGCTATGGACAGACTAAGGTGCTGCTGATGTTAAATGAGTACATTTCCTTTGAGAATATGAGACTGTGTGCACAGCCCTCTACTTCACTCAAGTCATGGTGTCCCTCGCCAGCTCGGCTCTGCAGTACACACCAGCAGAAGCTACCAGGATAACATGGAGGATGCAAAGGCTGGGCCCCTTACCCTGAAGCATTTGAGGGATAGAGAGGAAAGTGGGGGAGAAGACTGTGAAGTGGGTACCCGCAGGAGGGTTTGGTCCCTTCTCAAGTGGAATGGTGTAACAGAAAATATAAACCCCGAAGATATTTAAGGTAAAGTTTACATTCAAAGCCAAGTTTTCTTCAGGCATCTTCTCCCTATTGAGTGTGTAAGATGGGTGTTAGAATGTGTTCTATGTATTGATGGCGTTAGGAACAGTCCCATCTAATTCATACTGGGCTCAGATTTAATCGTAAACTATATGAGTTTATTCTGCTTGAAATTCATCAAGCAACTTTTGAATATGTTTTTCCACTGGGTCATAGGCTTCTAGCAATTTACCATCCATATAGACAAACTAGGCCTGGCAGTGGTGGCACACGCCTTTAATCCCAGCACTTGGGAGGCAGAGGCAGGCAGATTTCTGAGTTTGAGGCCAGCCTGGTCTACAGAGTGAGTTTCAGGATAGCCAGGGCTATACAGAAAAACCCTGTCTTGAAAAACAAACCAAACCAACCAACCAACCAAACAAACAAAATTTAGATAACCTAGCCTTTATTTGTGAATTTAGAATCAGGGTCTTGTTATATATCCCAGGATGGCTTGAAGACTATATATAGCCCAGGCTGGGATATCGAACAAGACCTTGTTACTAAATTTATAAATGAAAGAAGTCCAGATGGGAGGTGGGAGGCAAGGAGGCTAGGAAGATGGCAATTCTCCTGCCTCAGTCTCCCCAATGCTGGGATCACAGGTGCCATTATCATACCTGGATTTCATTACATTTATTTTAAAGATCCATACTTTTTAAAGTATGTGTGTGCACATGTGTGCAGGTGCCCATACAGGCCAGAAGAGGGCGTCAGATACCATGAGTTGGAGTTATGAACCATCTCAACGGCCCACCCCTTGCCTTTATCTTGGCTAACAAGTAGCTCTTCCATGTTTCCTGGGGTACAAAACGTCTACAAAATACAACCCTGAGCTCTTCACAGTCTGTCCAGTGCCCACATCTGACACAGGGCTCTTCCCCAGTGCATCCCACTCCAAGACACAGCAACAGAGTACAAACCCTGGAGACTGGAACTGGAGTTTGGAACGTGTTCCAGTCTCTGTAGCATTGATACCACAGGCTCATCCTGATCTTACAGCTTCTAGCTTTAGAACCTTCTAACATGTGAAATGCCTGTGTAGGGAAACATTGTCTGAACCTACACTCATGTCTTTCCCGGGGCAGTATATAACCCTTTAGTTGGTTTTTCTGCCAAGCTTTGACAGGTGCACTAAAGAATATTCTAATTTTGAAATCATTAATTTTCAGAGAAGGCTGCCCTGCTCTGTTTCAAAAACCACTTGGACCAACCCCAAAATGGCTCTTTTGGCCACAGCAATAAATTATCATAGAAAACATTTTAATGTTTAACCCCGGATGCATTCAGAATATCCAGAAAGCTGTGTTATAAGCATTCTTAATTCTGTTAATTAATAAGTTCTGTCCTAGTTGCTTCCTGTTGCTGTGATAGAACATGAACCAAAAGCAGCTTGGGGAAGGAAAAGGTTTTGGGCCTATAACTTACAGTCCATCATCCGACCAAGGTAGGAACCGGAGGCAGAGAGTGATGTGGATTCCGTGGAGGGGTGCTGCTTACGGGTTTGCTGCTCACGGCTTGCTCTGGGTGCTTTCTTACATTTTTTGGTTGTGAGTCTAACCTTTAATGGCTGAGCCATTTCTCAGCCCTCAGCCTACTTTCTTATAGAACCCAGGACCATGTGCCCAGGGGTGGCACTGCCTACCATGAGCTGGCCCTCCCCCATCAATCAATAATCAAGAAGATCCCACAGACGTGTCCATAGGCCAATCTGATGAAGTCAATTCCTCAGCTGAGATTCCCTCTTCCTAGGGCACTCTAAGTGTCTTGAAGCCAAAAACTAACTATTCTGTGTTAGTTTTGAACAAAATGGCTACTTTACATATCTTAAAAGATACATTGTAAATATTAGAATCAATAACTGCAAAAGTTACTAATAAGGAAAGTGGTACTGGGAGGTTTTTAGCTGGTGCAGCGGATTGCTAAATCCACAGATGAATGCCCGGGAGCCGACACTATGTAACCACTGATGACCAGAAAGGCATTTCAGTTTGTGTGTCCCTGAAAGCCTCACTCTCTACCTGCCACTATTAGATTTCGCTGCCAACTTGAAGGAAATGAACGGTCACAATCTTGGATTTCATAATCAGTTCTTAGAGCCTGGACACAGTGCTGAGATCAGGCCCATGGAGATGATTATATAATTACAGTAAATAACAAAATAACATAATTAATCTTAACTACTCCTCCAAATTAAAATGCCTTGGAGGAAAAAGAAGCCCACAGATACACACAAAATAAGGCAACACGTATAAGCATATGCAAGAATTTTTAGTTATTATTATTATTATTATTTTAAAAAAAAGTAGCAAACATTGAGTCTGAGATGGAAGCTGAGTCACAGCTTTGGACATGGGTGAGACTGTGAAGAATTCTTTTGATTCACACTTTTTTGCTTTGTTTTAAAAAATGATTTGTAAAGATTCATTTATTTTAGTTTATGTGCCTAAGTTTCTTGCCTACATGTGTATCTGTGCACTACCTATGTGTCTGGCATCCACAGAGGCCAGAAGAGGGCATCAAGCCTCCTGAACCTGGAGTTGTCACAACTGTGACAGACAATTGTGAGTCACCATGGGGATGCTGGGAACTGAACCTGGATCCTAGGAAGAACAGCTAATACTCTTAACTACCGAGCCACCTTTCCAGCTCCTGTGGTTTTCTTTTTTGAAAAAGAAAATGGTCTTGCTATATATAGTTCAGTCTAGTCTCAACTTTGTGATCCCCCTGCCTCAGCTTCTCCAGAGGGCTTGGATTATTGGCATGCATTACCATACCAGGAGAATTTGCTTTCATGTTATAGAGGGTTCTCGTCAAGCTGCCTTGTGTTGGTTGACCACTAAAATTGAAAGAATGTTTCTACTTGATTCAAAGTCAATTTCAAAGCCAGTTATTATAACTGTATTAACTATATCTTGGTGGTCCCAGGGGCTATGGCTTTAAGCATCCTATTTCCCAACACCTGTGCTCGAAGTCTGAAGAGCAGTAAGTGTTTAGTACACAGATCACAGGCAAGAATGGCAGGAGATAACACCCTCTGCCAGGGCAATCCTTCCACAGAACAGAGCTTTTGTTTCCAAAATATCTACCTCGACCAAAAGAGACAGAGGTGTCACAGGGTATCTGAGATAATTTCACATGTCCAGATCAGCTAAGTGTAATGATCATTTCATTTCCTCTCACAGAGATACACTGGAAGACAATTATATACCGAGATACATATGTACAGTGGTTTTAATTCCGTCTTCAGAGTGATTCCTACTAGAGCAGATATATTTGCCCCAAATAGGCAGAGATTTCTTTCATTTTTAGGCAGATGAATATGTTCCCTTAAGAATTTCATTGTAACACAAGGTACGGTGGCTCACATCTGTAATCCCAGCACTCTGAGAGGCTGGGGGAGGAGGATTGTGAATTTGAGGTCAGCCCGGGCAACTTGGTGAGTTCTTGCTTCAAATACACAATATCAACAACAGCTCACTGAATTTTTTTCTTTTCATAAAAGATGTCTGCTGTGGTCAAGTTGACAAATACTGACCTTAAGGTTGGACAGGCAGTTGTTGAGGAAGACATGCCACCTGTTGAGGAACAGCTGCTTCTGACTGACACAGAGGAGACACGTCACCAGGGGATATAAGGCCTGAGGAGAAAGGAGTGGAGGCCACAGGATGACTGACAGTTGACAGACCAACCAGGAAACACATTCTCTGCACCCATAGCTTCAGCACGTCCTCCTGTGACCATGTGGCCCCAGTAAATGCAACACAAGCTGTACAAACACGAGAACTCATGGGTGCTTCCTGACAATGACTGCATAGAATCATCTAGAACTCTGGCTAGTAATATACATACAGTAAGATGTTTGTTTCATGTCTAGTGATACAGAAAGCCAATTGACTAACTTTGTTTTCACTTATGAACTCTTAAAGCAAATTTAGAATTTTAGATAGTGTTCTCAACCACCAGAAACAAACCAACTATCATGCTGGTTCTTTCTGTCAATTTGACTCAAGCTAGAGTCACCTGGGATGAGAAACCTAATTGAGGAACTGCCTCCATCAGACTGGCCTGTGGGTGTATTTATGCGACATTGTCTTGATCATTAATTAATATAAGAGGACAAAGCCCACTGTGGGCGGTGCCATCCCTAGACATATGAGTCTTAGGCTATATTAAAAAAGTAGCTGAGCAAGCAAGTTTTGGGGAGCAAGGTAGTAAGCAGCATTTCTCCATGGTCCTGCTTCAGTTCCTGCCTCCAGTGCCTGCCTCGACTTCCCTCCATAATGGATTATAAGATCTAGGCCAAATAAATGCTTCTCTTTCCTCTTCTGATTTTGGTCAGTGTTTTACCACAGAAGCAGAGAAGCTAGGACACCCATGAAGGCACACTCAGTTTGAAAATGTTACTGGATTTCTCTTACTCATAAATATCTAGTAGTCTGTCTTTGTCTTAGCAGCAGGTGTGTGTGTACATGTGTGTGTGTGTATATATATATATATATATACACATATACATATATATACATATATACATATATGTGTGTATATATACATATATGTATACATATATATGTGTGTGTATATATATATACATACATATGTATATATATAGTATATGCAGGAGAAGGTAAATGTATATATTTATATATATTATATTTTATATATTTTATATATTTATATTATATATTTACCTTCTCCTGCAATCTTCCTGTAATTAAGGGGGATTCCTGAAAGAGCTCTTATGGTCCTGTAAACACCACCAAGACAAATGTAACCGCAGCAGGAATTTGTTCATGACGGGATAAACAGAGGTGCTACTGTGTTTTTCCTGTCTAACTGGGCTCCTTTCCCACAGCAACTGGAGAGACAGCAAAGCTCACAACAGGCAGCCATCCAAAGAACACGCGCACACAGCTCACCATCATTTTACGTAACCAGGTAGCACACACCTCGGGGGGCTAGGGGAGATTTAAAGGGAAACACACCTACTCACTTGGACTAGCAAGAAACAATGGTTCACGGATGAGCTTAGGGTCCACGCTTCAGCTCAGCCTTGTTCTTGACATGAACTTAGTCTTAGAGGACTTTGAAGTACTGTGCCCACTGGAGGCACCTCTAATGCTGGCCAATAAACGCAAGCAATTAGTCCTAATGACCATAGACTATATGCAAATGAGCAAAGTTGGCACTACTACCAGCTGAACAACTGGGTGCTGGCTCAGACCCTGACAGGAATGCTCAGGCCTTGGAGACTAGCACAGGCCAGGCCTGTGGCCGGCTACTGAACGAGGGACTTCCCTGACATTATCATGACTATAGCTGGCACACTGCTGCCAGCTTATAAACCAGAGTTTAATTCACTGTGCACCAACTTGAAAGACTTTACATTGCCTTCTCAAGAATTAAACGCCAGCCTTCAGAGCTCTTGCCTGTGGGTCATCTCTCGCTCCTTCTGGGCTCAGTTTGGATTCTGAGTGTTGAGATAGGAATTAGCCAGCACGAGCTCATTCCCAGGACGGAGACGAGAAACTGTTATTATAAACTTTAGCCTTTAGATTTGAAAAACTTCTCTGAAATTCAAACAGAAACTCAGTTTAGCCAATCTCTAAATAAACAGCTGAATCCACGGGACTAGAAAATTCCTCCAAGGGGATGTGGGTCTAATCCTCAGTTACCACAGTTATTCATGGGCCTGTGCTAAACCCAAGCTCTGAAGTCGGAGAGGCTGAGGCTGTTCTCCCGTGTGTGGACACGACCCACTCCCAAGTCGGTTTCTCCCAAGGAGCTCCAGGCTCCCCACCTGGGACAGGACTCTTCTATAGTTACTAACCAAGGAATGCTTTTTCCGAGAGGAAAGTTCCAATGTCGTATCGTACAGGCTCTCCACAAAGTTCCTGAGGCAGGGGACATTGACTTCATTTTTGACAGCCTACAGTAGGAAGAGACTCGTGAGAATATTCCACTTGGGGAAACTGTTGGGCGTGCCATCCAGGTTGCAGAAGTTGTTAGAAACGAAAAACACAACTTACAGCAGCCACAGGGACAAGGATTTCTACAAAGAGCCCCGCCAAGGCGTGCTTGATGTCTTTGTCTTTGACCTCCAGAAAATAATGCGCGCATTCCTAGAAAGCAGAACAAGAGTATGGGAGGAAACAGATTGAAATACGCATGAGCAATGCACTTAAATAAACCCAATTATCCCGGACATTCTGAAGTCTACTAAAAGCCACTGTCTTCAAGCATTCGTGTAGGGTCTAAATGCTTGAGAGAATCAGAGGCCCTTTCCAAGACTTGTTTTCTCTTGGTCCTGAAAGGACTAACAACTATACCCAGGCACAAGTCATGTGTTGGTTGGTTGGTTCATTCATTCATTCATTCATTCATTCATTCCCAATAGATTTCTATGGCTTCTTTAATTCTCTGTGGGGTCCTGGGCCACTGATCAGGTCACAGAAATCCCTAGCGAGAACAGTAAATTCCTGTCAGGTCTACCTATGGGGACAGCCTTCTTCCTACAGAAGTGTTTACTTTCAGGGCCTGGCATTCTAGGTGTGTCCTTCATTGCTGAAGCAAGTCTGGGAGGCTTCCCCTCATGCAAGGAAGCCTCTGGAACACTTCCCCCACTTTCTCTGCCTACAAAGCTACAGCCTACTAGAGAGTGTGTTTTTGGTCGCCTAGGGACTAATTCTGGAAGAAGGTCGGCCTGCCCCAGTTAGCCAGCCCCTCCCTTACGTCAGTGACTTCCTATGGCTTTGAGGTGCTGTCTTCAATTATGATATTTATGCCTACATCAACTCTTACCTTCATATTTCAACCATTATTAGCAATACTAGCAAAAAAAAAATAATTCCTAATGTCTTCAGTGTATCATTGCACCAAATTTCATCCTAGGCTGAATGACCTGAGCCTACGAAGTCCCTGAGACAGACTGACTATAGAATGGAGTCTCATTCTATATTTATCGTCGAGTTCTCATCCTGCACCTAACCTATAGCTTTTTAATGACACATCTCATCCCCCCAGGAAACCCTGTACAGTTTGGCAGTTTCTCTCAATCTCAGCATCCACTCTGGTCCTCAACCTAGGCATCCTAGTCACTCTATGATACATTCTCTTGTAAATTTGCTGACTGTGAACACTGAGTGGAAAAGTTTCATATGACTTGTGGCCTTTTTGTGTCTAGTGATGAAACAGCAGCCCACCTCCTTCTTGGGTGTGAACGCCATCTTTACATAAAGACAAATTGGGTTCACCCTACTTATGGTGATTAAGTATTATGATTAAGTATTTAATCATAATACTTATGATTAAATCTGTTTCTCAAGGATTGGGTTATGCATACCTATAACCTTAACAACAAATGGTTCTGGAGTGCAACTATGTTTTTTTTGTTTTTGTTTTTGTTTTTTTTTCCCGAGACAGGGTTTCTCTGTGTAGTCCTGGCTATCCTGGAACTCACTCTGTAGACCAGGCTGGCCTCGAACTCAGAAATCCGCCTGCCTCTGCCTCCCAAGTGCTGGGATTAAAGGCGTGCGCCACCACCGCCCTGCGCATCTATGTCTTTGTTTCAAAGATATTATAACCATCTTGCAACCCTACCTTCGTCATGACTAGCTTGTTACAACCACCTTGCAATCATGTCTTTGTTTCAGAAGGTCTGTGAATCTAACTTGTTTCACTCCTGTAACCCTTGCACATCAAATTCCCCATTTGGAGACCCCTGCCCTTGAGCTACACAAGCCTTGTCTTCCTCAAGTTCAATGCTCACCTCTTGAGTCCCACCTTAGGGAAAGGCAGTCTGGGTACACAAAACACTTGCTTTAAGTAATTGCTTGTTTTAATTAATTTGGCCACGATTGATTGGGTCAGTGGTTTTCTCCCCGCCAGCTGTAGAATTAACACTGGCGTCTTTTATTCAGCGTGATGTTTTAAGGGTTATATGTTGCAGCAGATAGCTGGAACTCACTACACCAAACTACTACCATGTTGCATGGAAATACCATGTTTTTTGTTTTTAATCCAAGTTCAGAGATATTTAAACTGCTTCCAACTTTCAGCTACTATTAACATACTGCTATGAACACCCATGTTCAAGCCTCTGTGTGGACTGTTTTCACTTTCTTTAGTGTGAGAAGAGGAGTGGACCAGCTAGATCAATTGGTAATTCTGGGTTTAGCCATTGAAGTGTAATAAACATTCTGTGTTTTCTATTAAACACTATAAAACTCGTGCTTATAACAAATTAACATCTTCTTATCTGCAGCCTATATTGAAACAAATGCTTCAATCGCCTCCTTTCCCCATAAAGCCTTTGTTTACCACAGGCTCTGCCATACACTCAGCAGGTAAAGGATTGAAGGGGCTGCCCTCTTCCCTCTTCATTCCCTTTGCTGAATCTTTCTAAACTAACCATGAAAGACTGTAAGGTCCAACCCTAGCCAATGGGGGAAGTGACAGAGCCACCACCTGTGTTAGAATAAAAGCCGGGTGCACTTCCTGCCAGTGTGCTTGCTCTTCAGAGCACACTCTCTTGCAACCCTGAACTTATTTCTAACAGGAAGGCTGCATTCCAACACGTTACTTGCTACCCACACTGGCAGTGCAGAAGTCCAACCTGTCCTCACCCACAGCTGTAGTCTCTTTCTGACTGTGGCCGTCGGAACCATGAAGCCATACAGCTTGTACCCTAATTCACACTTCTCAATTCTCAAGGAAGATCAACACCAACCTCAGCTGCAACAGCACTAGAGAAATCCCTTCAGACACAGACATTTTCCTTCAGCTCAATGGAGGCTTGTGTTCTGCCAAGTTCCCAGAAGTCGGTAATGTTAAGACTCTCTTTCATAGTACAGAGAAGACAGATTTCTCCCTGCATCAAAGTCCTTATGCTTGTGAATGCCACTATGGCCCACCCAGAGCTGCTGCCTCAATGGTCACTATCAGCCAAGACTTAAGCACAGTGTGACATCAATGGGTGAAGGAAAGGGAAAAAGTCAATGGTGCTGCCAAACCCCAAGAGCATTTGAAAGTTTTAATTATGTTTTGGCAACTTGATTATTTGGTGTTAAGGCATTTTGTGACTTACCTAGAAGCTGACTGTATATGTATGTGTATATGTATTTATATAAAACTACATTATATAACTATAACATATATGTATATGTATATATGTAAAACTACATTATATAACCATAACATATATGTATGTATATGTGTATATGTATATATGTAAAACTATATTACATAACTATAACATATATGTATGTGTATATGTATATATGTAAAACTATATTACATAACTATAACATATATGTATATATATGTGTATATGTATATATGTAAAACTACATTATATAACTATAACATATATGTATGTATGTGTGTATATGTATATATGTAAAACTATATTACATAACTATAACATATATGTATGTGTATATGTATATATGTAAAACTATATTACATAACTATAACATATATGTATATATATGTGTATATGTATATATGTAAAACTACATTATATAACTATAACATATATGTATGTATATGTGTATATGTATATATGTAAAACTACATTATATAACCATAACATATATGTATGTATATGTGTATATGTATATATGTAAAACTATATTACATAACTATAACATATATGTATGTGTATATGTATATATGTAAAACTATATTACATAACTATAACATATATGTATATATATGTGTATATGTATATATGTAAAACTACATTATATAACTATAACATATATGTATGTGTATGTGTATATGTATATATGTAAAACTACATTACATAACTATAACATATATGTATGTGTATGTATAGTTAAATGCAGATACTCTTTGACTTAATAATGGTGTTTTGTTCCAATACATTCAATCTAAGTGGAAAGTATCCCAAAGGGAGCTTACATTTAAAGCCCCCAACTTTCCACTATGGCTGTACACAGAAGAGTCCCTGGCCTCCCTGCTGGCTGTGTGGCTGGCCCAGAAGTTACCATTACTAATATGGTCCAGCATCATAAGAAGCACAGACTACATCATGCTAGTAAGCACAAGACTCAAACATAAAAGGTGAGCTGGGAGTCCGACGCAGGAGGGTTGCAAGTTTGAGACTAACCTGGCCAACCAAGAGAGATGCAGTTACACAATAAAAACTTTATGAAAAGTGTTGGGGGTCACCGTTCAGCGGTAGAGAGCTTTGTTAGCGTGAACAAGGCTCTAGAGCCAACCCTCAGCACTGTGAACATTTTCTGTAACGTTTACTATGCTTTCTATTGAGTGTGTGTCGTCCCACAGCTTTGAAACGTGTGAGCGCTGGCTGCTGACCCTTCCTGGCCTGGGCACTGCCTGTGTGGGTTCTTCACATTCTAGCTACAATATTTTGCCGGAAGGAACTTCACGAGGGAAACATCTGTGACTCCCATGTGGGGACTTCACCTGCATGAACTGGAGGGATGCCTCGAAGTCCTCCACGGGGTACATCTTTATTCGGAAGAACTTCATCCCCATTATCAAGGTGATA
This sequence comes from Arvicanthis niloticus, assembly GCF_011762505.2. Lineage (NCBI taxonomy): Eukaryota > Metazoa > Chordata > Mammalia > Rodentia > Muridae > Arvicanthis > Arvicanthis niloticus. Next base: position 40,044,925 of record NC_133432.1, read on the forward strand.
ATGCTTTGCACCACGTAGGGGCTCTGCTCTTTATGCCGTAGCTCTTTCAGCTCTGCCATGAACTTCTTCTTGACAGCAGGGAACCTGAGAAAACACAAAAGACTGACTAAATAACAAGTGAGGAAGTCACCATCATGAGGGTCTCCAGCATCCATGCGTGACGGGTCACAATGACGGAGCCCTTCAGATCAGGTAAAGTGCAACAGGTGTCCGTCCATCACGAGGATCTGACAGAGTTCAGCCGGCCCCTTCCCGTCCTTTGTTCAATAGAATGTTTGGCATCTCTTTCAGACTGAGCTAAGTTGCTGTTTAGACCCTCTCATGATGGTTTAGCTCTTAACCTGGGTGTACCAAACAGATAAAAAAAAAAAAAAACACCCGTCTGTTTTCTCAGGCTTAGCTAACACCAAAATACTTGCAGATCCCTGGGGTCCAGAGTGTCCAACAGTGAGCATCTGCATGCAGCTCATGGGACAGGCTATTTCTGACAGCGACCACGAATAATTTTTGGATCTTTATCTCAAATAATGCCTAAAATACCCCCAATTTCCATTGCCAACGTTTTCTGCTGTTCTTGTATAATTTTAGGTTAATGATTATGGAAAAATATATATTTTAAGTTGAAGGAAAAGTCTAGTAATGGGAAAACTGAAATTATATCTGAGAGAAAAAGGTGAAGGCTGGTACATGCCTGTGACTCCTCTACTCTAAAGGCATAGGCACAGGCAGAAAAGAGGACCATTAGCTTGAGTCTAGCCTGGGCTACATGATGAAACTATTTCGTCATGTTTCAAAGAACCAGTTACTGAGGATGCATCTCAGTCAAAAAGCACTGGCCCAGCATCGCAAAGTCCCGGCTCCCTGGTACCACAGCAGCAGCAGCAACAAAAACAAACAAACAAACAAACAAACAAATAAATAGGAATGACCCACCTACTAAGTATAGAATAGGCTTCTAGGGTTTGAGTTGGTGACTGAAGACAGATACAAAAACCATCTTGCCTATCCTCAAGTTCTCTGTTTTGTTGAAAAGCAGATTAATACCAATTACACCTGTAACATCATTTTTAAAAAATTTAAACCAAGAATATAAAGTTAATTGTTTGGGCCAGGTATGGTGGTACATGATTTAATTCCAACACGTGGGAGGCAGAGACAGGTTGATGGCCAGACTGGTCTATACAGGGACTCCTGGGCAGCCAGGGTTTCATAGAGAGACCCTGTCTCAAACAAACATACCAAAAAACCCAAACCCCTAAAGCTAATTGCTTTTCTAGTTCTAACTCTGTCATAGATTTTCAGATTTTGGCGGTAAATACGTGTGGGAAACACCTGAAAATGTAAAATCCAATGCGAAGTTCTGCAGCGCCCTGCCGTAAGTAGTTCAGATGTACAGACTTTGAGTCTGGCTAATGGTTTTTTTTTTTTTTTTTTTTTTTTTTTTTTTTTAATGTGGGGTTCTTCATAATAAGGTTTTAGTATAATAAAAAACAATAAAAGACTCAGTCTCAAGGCTAGGAGTGTAGTGAGTTGTCCTGATGCTGCTTGTATTCTAATGCTAATATTGGTTCCCCAAGACTGGATGCTCCAGTGTCTGCACGTAAGACACTAAGAGACCCTGACCCAAGTTATTTCTGATTGGTAAATATAGATGCCGACAGCCAATAGCTAGGCAGAAGAGACATGGTTGGGGTTTAGGTTTCATGGGCTTGGGGGTCAGAGAGTGAACACCAAGAAGAAGACGGTGCAGGAGGAGAAGGAGAAGCAGCCATGGGTTAGGAATAAAGAAAACATGGCCCTGTGGGCAGGCCAATTGGAGTTAAGAGTAGCCCAGATCAAACATAGTAAGTAGTAACTTGGGGTTATAGATAAGAAAGTAGATTCTACCAGCATGGAGGATAGATGTCTGCCCAACTCTTGTGCTATTTAAGGCTTTATTGTAGATCTAAGCGCTGTGTGTGTGTGTGTGTGTGTGTGTGTGTGTGTGTTTTATAATCCGGGGACTAAATGATCAAAGGTGAGGCAGGAACCCCAAGTCAGGATTAATAATTTCCACAACACAGGAGGCTGGGGAGTATAGCAAATCTAACCCAGGAAGAGCACCTGTGATCGTGAAAGCCGAACATGAACTGCCCAGATCTGGTGAGTTCAGAGCAACTGCTGTCTTGAGATAGACATCACAGGACATGTGACAGGAAGCAGAAGCAGGCTCAGGGACCCTCTGCTGGTAGACACAGGATGGGCCTGCATGGTGCTCCCCTTGTGGCAGCTTACTAAACCTTACATTTTATAGGGTTTCTAATGTTTGCTGCATTCCTTTTAGAAAGGCAGCTGAGCAGAAGTGTTAATGCCCATGTGAGGATTTAAATGCATTTGAGTTGAGGTATTCTGCAGCAGGCTGGCGACTCGGCTAAGGGCTCACCCCTGATCTGCAGTGGCATTTTACGGATTTCTACAAAATATCCACTTCCCAGACATCATTTCAAACTGGAATGTCTTGCCATTTCTGACATTTCCCGAATACTTGGGAAAGAAGGAAGAAAATATTTGTTATGTTACACTTTAACAGTAAAAATTAAGTAAGAATACCACAGGGAATGTAAAATTGTGGTTTTTGTCTTTCAGATGAAGACACTATAAAGTTAAAACTGTAAATTGTATTAAATTTAGAAAGCTTGGTTTGGTGTCAGGCAATGCCCATTTGAGTGGAAACAGAATCGTACTCCTGAACATTTTAAAATATAAAACCTGAATTCTAATGACACCATTCTTCTCTATGTCATATGTGTGTGTGTGGTACATATGTACACACACACACACACACACACACACACACACACACACACACACATATATATATATATATATATATATATATATATATATATATATATTATACCTACATTAAGATGGCAAAGATGACCATAGAGGCAACAGATATCTAGATATCTAGGAGGAGTCTACAGCACTTCAACCACACGCAGTAGCTCTAGTCCTAAGCGCAGTCCTGTGATACAACTGCATGGTTGTATCCTTCTCAAACATCAAGTCTTCAAAACCTAATAAAGCCGGACAGCTGATCGATGATGGAGCTGCTGCCTGAAGGCAATGCCTGACCTCAGACTTCCCTCCTCTTAATCCTATGTGACACACTGAGACTGAATCCAGGATTGTTTAAGTATGTTCCCTATGTGGTCTGAAAACTCACTAAAAATATATCTTCCAGCTCCGGCCTAGATTTAGTGTTGTGCGTCGTTTATATCTTTTCCTCAAATCATACACAGAATGCGTGTGACTATTCTAGGAGATGGGGCTTTGAAGAGGTAAGGGTGGACAGGCTGTCTGGCGTGAGCGCCCCTCAATATGCCCGGGATGTTTTAAACACAAGATAATCGGAACACAGCACAGATAGACAAGGCCACAATGAAGGCTACTTCTTCACAGGGGAATCAGTCCTGCCAACACTTTGGACTTGATGCCTGGAGCTCTGAAGAAATAAATGTCTGTCAGTAAAGCTCTCAAGTCTGTTGTCGTTGTTACAGTGTCCCTAGCATCCTGACATATCACCTGGGCAACCACCTAGTCAGCTAATGCATAGAGCTTGAAAGGCAGCTGACCTGACAGACCAAGCAACTTTCCTCAATGACGCAAACGACCATGATGTGGATGAATACACAGACATCTGTGTGGCATCCTGGGCTGTGGTACAGTTCTGTAAGTCCCAGCTACTCAGGAGACTGAGGCAGGGTTGGGAATTTTAAGGGGATATACTGAGAGTTCTGCCAGGGATATACTGAGAGTTCCAGGCTAGCCTGGGAAACTTAGAAAGATCCTATGTCAAAAGAAAATAGCGTGTAAGGAAACATAACAAGATGATGAGGGCTAGAATATAGATCTGCAATAGAGTTGTTTCCCAGCATGCTTGAGGACCTAGGTTCAATGGTGGTTGTTGGCCTAACATATGAAAGGTGCTGGGTTTAATTTCCACTACCAAAGGATAAAAGGAAGAAAGAAAGGAGGAAAGGAAGGACAAAAGGAAGGATGGAAGGTGTTAGGAAAGAGAAAGGAAGAGAAACGGGTTGGGGAGGTGGGGAGAAAGGCTCTTGAATGTGTTACAATTTACTCCTTTAATGTTTATTGTTTGACACCTCTGGCTAGATATGCAAACTCCACAAGATCAGGCACACAGTAGGTACTCAGTAACTATGTTGAGTGCATTAACTGCCTAGGAGTGGGAAGTCTGCTGACCTGGAGGTGGTTAAGCAGAAGCTGTTCACACCCTTGTGCACCCACTCTGAGGACATCATTGAGAAATATCTCAGAGTCAACACAGTTAGAACGTGTTATTAATATGAAATGGTATTAATATCAATTCACTTCTCCTCTCGAATACAGGCACATCTTGTAGAAAAGGCCTGAAGTTAGAGATTTATTCATTTAATCCCAATCCACAGCTAACAAGGAGAGTTAGAAAAAGGGCAGACTGCTTATGTAACTCAGTACGTCAATATGATGAGAAGTGGCTGAAATTTTACTTTTTCGTTTAAAAATAGATCCAACTATTTTTTACTGTGAAATTTCCCCATGACATAAACATGTTATTTTAGGATACAACTAACCTGCAGATCTATTTCCACTTAAAATCTAATTTCCTTTATAATGATCTCTTTTTTTGTTGTTGTTTTAGAGAAACAAGATTGTCTATGGTCTTTCCTTTAATATATTATTTGGTGCTGCATTTAGCATATACAGTAATTAAACAATGACTCAATTTGTGGTATTCTATGAAACTCACATAAAGGGGTCTGCAGAAATTATTCAGTGGTTAAGAGCACTGGCTGTTCTTAGAGAGGACCTGGGTTCAATTCCCAATACCCACAGCCACCTGTAACTCCAGCTTCAGGGGATGTGTCGCCCTCTTCTGGCCTCTGCATGCATTGCATGCACATAGAACATACAGGAGGGTAAAGCATCCACAAGCATTAGAAAAAAAGAAAGAAAAGAAAAACACGCCCCCAACCTTCCCTTCTGTCTGAATGTGCCTTTTCTTTTATTCTCTTCCCCCCTCCCCATGGTGACTTCCCTGGCCTTGGTCTTTGGGGCCAATGAACTCACCCAAGAGGCGCTTAGCAATAAAGCTGCATTTAATAAAATCTAATCTGGCTTGAAAAAAATAAAACAAACAAACAACAAAAGAAGAAAGAAAAACATGAATAAAGATAAGCCTTTGTCTTAAAATGTATGGTTCATGGGTATGGAGGAAAAGAGAAGAAAACCCAGTTTTCAAATCTAGGAATCTTTGAAGCAATCATCTAAAGATCTGTATCAAATTTTAACCCACGTACTTAGAAAATCTATCTTTAACTTAAGTTCACTTTGGAAGAAATTAGTACTACACTCTCATGTCTCAATATCAAGATGGACCTTAAAGGCAAGGGATTAAAGGCATTGCCACTACAAAGGCTAAACACCGACTCGGCTAAAACTCCGAGACCAAACAGAGCCCTAATAACCAAGTCACAAGGAGGAAAGAGCTGGTATTCAATCTGAAATCAGAATGAGCTAGTTCATCTTTGTTAAGGAGGAAAGTTGAGCACACTGTGTCAGATAGCCACGTACCCTCTTTCCCCCTCTTGATAACACAGAGAGAATCTGTCTACTGAAACAATAAAGTGGTGCCCCTGGTATACACAGAGCTTGCACCATCTGTCAATAAAGTCAGCACATTGCCCGGCTGAGAATATCTCATGGGCTGTCTGAGTTCCTGAACACTTTAAGAACACACTGACCAGTGGGTTTGAGCCCCACCTTGGGCGCCATCTTGAGTTCCACTCCCCACAGACCAGAGTATCTTTTAAATTTATAATTGACTTTGAAAAGTCCAGGCTAGCCACTCACTGGCAGCATTCCTTTTGCTCCAGTGACCTGAGTTTTGGGACGATGGGCTTGAGCTAGCACATTTGGCAGGACACTGTTTCTCAACTTGTTCAGAGCCTGCCTAGCTAAGGATGGTCATTTGATAATATGCAGTATTGTGCATTATTCATAAAAACTAAGAGACTTATAAACATTCATTTTTGTTATTTTAACATACCAAACTTTCCATGTCATAACATGAGAAATTTTTTGCTAGTATAATTACAAAAAAATATACTGAGATTTTCCAGAGTCTGATGAGTCAGCAAATATACATATTGATCTTTTCTTTTTAAAGTCCTTTCTAGGTACTCATGGGTTAATGACCAGATAATTGCAGGTTTATTCAGTTTAATGAAAATATATTCACTACTCAATTAAATGAAAATCTTTCTAAAACACATCATTCCTCCTTTCCCTAGTGATTCATGAACCACAATGATCATAATAGATTTTTTTCAAGTGTACTTGAGACTCAAGCACAATGGCCTGCAGTGCCTGTGGTAGCCAGGAGAGGGCGTCAGATCCCCTGAAACTGGAGTTACTGGTAGTTGTGAGCTGCCTTGTGCTGGGAACTGAACTCAGGTCCTCTGCACCTCTGACCAACTCTCCAGCACCTGTCATCTAATGTATCCTCATCTGGTTCTCTGTGGCTGTCTGTCATCGACCTTGATACTTCTCCCTGTTGTCAGTGCCTTGCCCTCCATGCGGTCCCTCTCCACTCTCTAATGTTGATGTTTTTCTGTGTTAGAAAACAGACAACCCATTTGCTGGAAAGATGGATCAGAGAGAAGGAAAAATCACAGCAAGCCATGTTGGGGGTGATTCTATTTTCTATGATTTTATGGTTTTACCTGGGTGAGGTGAAGTTGCTATGTAAGTATTTGAAAAATGTTATGAGGGGCCAGCGAGATGGCTTAGGAAGTTAAGGTGCTTGCTGCCAAGCCTGATGACCCTAGTTTAATTCTCAAGACTTGACAGAGGGCAGAATTTCTGGGCAGTGGTGGCGCATGCCTTTAATCCCAGCAGTTGGGAGGCAGAGGCAGGTGGATTTCTGAGTTCGAGGCCAGCCTGGTCTACAGAGTGAGTTCCAGGACAGCCAGGGCTACACAGAGAAACCCTGTCTCGAAAAACAAAAACAAAACAAAAAAAAGACAGTGGACAGAATCAACTCTTGCTAATAATTGTTTGTGCTTCCTAATAAAAGGATAGTGACAGCGATGATGACGACGACGATGACGAGGATGATGATGATGACAACATAAAAAGCCTGTTTTGATAAATTATGCACTTCCATGCTAAGTGAGAAAATTTCATTTCTCTGGGGTGGGTTTTTTTTTTTTAATTTTCTTTTTACTGTTCCGCGAACAATGCAGCATGTTAACTATTTATTCAGCATTCACATGGCATTAGGGGTTATAGGTTACCCAGAATGACTTAGCTGCATGGCAGAAGAGCAAAGCTTATGTGTAAAGACTACATATGCTGTTTGCATGAGACATGAGCAGACTTTGGTATCCATGGGAACAAGGGGTCTGGGACCAAACCCAAGTGCACACAGCGAGGACGTCTGTACTAAAAACACTAAGCGTTTTCCTCTTTAGATGAAGTTAGATCGCTAGTTTTTAAGATAATTTTTAATTTTTAAAACTTTTTTTTTAACTGTTTGAGCATTTCACACTTGCATCTAATGTGTTTTAATGAAACCCAGTCCCAGCCTCCCTCCAGCTCCTTTCCGATCCCCCAGTCACTCTCCCTTTCCAACTTCGTGTGCACTTTTAAAAAGCCTACTGTGCTCACACAGTGCTGCTGGTACTAGACAGCATGGGCAGACTCGCCAGACCCCCAGCCTGCAACCTGACTCTGTCCCTAGCAGCTGTCAACTGCCAGTCGCTCCTCAGACAGGGGTGAGAGTTCACGAGTCCTGCCCCATCCATGCGGGGAGTTGGGCTGACTTGATCTTCGGCCGGTCTTAAACATGGATCCATAGCTGCTTCGAGTTCATCTGGGCAACAGCCCTGTCACATTTAGCAAACACTGTTTCATGGCAGGCAGCCACTACCTCTGGTTCTTAACCATCTTTCTGCTTCCTCTTCCTTGATGCTCCCTGGACCTTAGAGACATGGAGTATATGGCTGTCTCATTTAGAGCGAGCATGCCATAGTATCTTACTCTGTACACTGATCAGTTGTGAAACCCTGTATTATTGCCATCTACTGCAAACAAGAGGGTTAAGGGACACACTAACCTATGGGCATGAAGAACTCCATCTCTTGAAGATCTCTCTCTCTCTCTCTCTCTCTCTCTCTCTCTCTCTCTCTCTCTCTGTCTTTCTCTCTCTCTCTTTCTCTGTCTTTCTCTCTGTCTCTCAGACTGCGCTTTACAAGGTCTGAGGTCTCATTCCCTATAAGCTGTTCCCTTGGCCTGAATTCGCACCACGTCCTTAGCTCAGATCACCTGACCTAGACATTCAGGCTCTTGACTGGTATGCCTCTGGGTTGTATAGCATGAAGAACGGTAAGTAGGGTGAGACTCCATCTGGAATGAGTTTATCAGTGCTCACGGCCTAACATGGCGCTCTTCTAGCCCGCTAAGTATCACGGGGCCAGATAAATTTAGCAAGGAGAATTTCCCCCCTGACTTGTTTCCATGACAATGTCTGGGACATTTTTAGCCCAGTTGAATTAAGTAAGGTCTGTAGTAAAGGGGACATTGTAGAATGGAATTTTCCCACTTACGGGTGATAGATGGTAACTCTCTGGTCCTGGTGGATTAAAAAAACAAAACAAAACTGAAGAACTAAAAAAATGTCTTTGGAATGTTTGAGCAGAGAGAAAGTAATTTGGTCACATGCATTTTTTTTTTTTTTTCATAGAAACAGTGGCCTGAAATGTAGGGATGTGGTGGTATCTGGCCCAACTGCCAAGAGGGAAGAGCCGGTTTGGACCTGCTTTAAAGAGCTTCTAGTTGGTTTCAGGATGTGCACGTATACCAAACTCAATGCCAGTTCCTATGCAAGGGCTTCTGTAAGCTAGAGGCTCAAGGGCTCTGGGGCTCACTCACTTGGCTTGGGCCAGCACTCCGATGACCTCCGCATATAGATCGGCCACAATGTGCATATTGCCAGTGTTGGGACCCAGGTACCTGAGTGGAACAGGATTAGACAAGTTAGAGATCTGGTGCCCGGAAAAGATCAACGAGCTAACCTAGAAGAAGTAAGCATTCAATGTTGTCAATACTCTAGGGAAAGAAATCACCTTACCCTTCCTTGTATTTAAAGTGCTTGAACGCCAAGTTAATAATATCGTGTATTAAGGTGTCTATTACAGGATGAAGGGGGATCTGAAAAAAAAAAGATGACATTGAATTTGGCAGAGACTATTAAACAGCTTATCTCTAACAGTCACTCCAATAATGACATATGATCTATTGTCATCAATAAACAAGATTCACATTGCCCACTAACTCATAAGCCATAAATTCAGACTTCTAAGACTTAGTCAGTCTTACAAAGAGTTAATAGAAAGTGAGAGTAAGGAAACCACTCACCTGTTTCAAGACTTCTATTAACACTAAAGAGAAGATAAAGTCAATGGCGAGGTCCCGTCTCTCCATTAAATAGTCTCGCTGTTGTTCATCACTGAAAAGTTTAAAACAAAGGTACTTTTAGGGTGAAATGGACCATCCTATCATAAGACTGCTCCCAGCTGCTCCCCCGCACCCCCAGACCACCCTGCTATGATGAGGTCACGTATTACCCGTACAGGAAGGCTGCTGCAGTTTTTACTATGGTTCAATGGGCAAATATGGCCAGAATATTTGACTTAATAAAAGCCAACTGTATAGCCATCTGTGGGTCTGGAACCTCGTTCGGTGAACTTTTCTACAGTCCCCTACAGCCCGGGAATGTGGCTGTTCATAAAATACGATCCATACGTGAGACAGTGCTTTCACGGTGGGGGTGTATATTCAAAGGATCTTGGGACATAAGGTGGCAATGTGATTAACAGACTTCACAAAAAAATCCTAGGTCACGAGAATGGAGGTAAGTCAGCATGGCTTTCTGTTCTTTCTCATGGTCCCTTTGCTACTTGAGACTTAATGGCTGTGGGAGAGAATCGAAGCTGGAAGACTAAAGTGAGGAAGGAAGGAAGGAAGGGAGGGAGGGAGGGAGGGAGGGAGGGAGGGAGGAAGGGAGGGAGTCATTTGTACTCATTCTAAAGTTAGGGAGCAGAAAAAGTCACGCCAAGGGGAATGCGCGATCTCCCTGCCTGCTTTCTGCTGGGTACTGACCTGGACCCCCAGTGGTGGCAGCTGTGGTGGCCATGGTGTAGGAAGGTCCTGACTCAAAATGATACCTCTTCTACCTTTCCCAACTATGAAAGCAAAATGCTAATGATAACAGACTGACTGTCCCTTCTCCAAAACGCTGGAGACCAGAGTGCCAGATGTCCTCTGACTTTGGAGTTTTTGTACACATAACATCTTGGGGATGAGACCCAAATCTAAACATGAAATTCCTCACGTCTCATGAATATTTTCTATGTAGCCTGATGGTGATGAGCATGGGTCGAGCATACCGCTCGCTAGGTCGCCCGCTGCCCGCTGCCCGATGCTGGGTGTCCGATGTCTGAGGTCAGCTGTGGAGTTGTTTACTTTTGACCTCCCTGTTGGCATCAGACATTTATTTATTTATTCATGTTTTTATTTGGAGCATTTCAGTCTTGGGATTTTTTTTCCAAGAGAGATGGTTAACTTTACTTAAAGGAAGGTTTGAAGTGGTCAGGCATATATAGTGTTTAGTGTAATCTCCTAAACCCATAAAGGGTCCATACGTGTTGAGGATGGTGGGATACACATTCCTTTGGAAGGTATTTTCAGAATAAGCCGAAGGAATTTGAAACATGAAATGCTTTTGTGTCTAGGAATGAGGAGTAAAAGGAAAACAAGGTGGGATTTAACACACACACACACACACACACACACACACACACACACACACACACACGCATGCACGCACGCACCAATACACAGACCCATGCACGGACACACAAACTTCTGGAAGTGCCTGTTACTGTATGGAGTCACATCCGGTAGGTTGGTGAGGTTAACAAGGGAAGCTTGGGGTTTGCTTTTCGAAGGGAAATCATTTCAGATCATTTCTGAGCATCAAGGCAGGAGGAAGAGTGTAAACAAATTGACCCAAGGTCGTCCGAGACCCACTTGGCCTCGATGCAAGAAAGTGCGGCTGGAGGCAGGGACCAGGCATTGTACAAATTTGTGTTCAAGAAAGATTATCAAGAAAAACAAAGGCTAAAACCCTCGAAAGCAGTGGTGGGTATCTAATTTTTGGTATCAGATTTCAAGTTACTATTTTTTAAAGTATTTTTTTTTAATGTACAATCAATTCCTGTGGATAAATAGAACTAGTTTCAAGATAGTCCTTTTTTTTTTCAAGATTCATCTTATTTTTATTCACATGTATGTATGTGGGTGTGTGCATGTGAGTGCAGGTGCTCCAAGAGCTAAAGAGGAACCCGATTCCCAAAAAGCAGGAACATAGGTGGCCATGAGATGCCTGACATGGGTCTGGGGACGCAGCCCAGGTTCTCTGCAAGAGCAGTATTTAATTTCAAAGCTCAGCATTTCATTTTTTAAAAAGTTATATTAAGCCTTCTTCATATCCATAATTTGTTTCTTTCTTTGCTTAGGCGCCATACCTTAATTTCAAACTTCCGAACTTCAATGTTTGCCTAATATCTGGGATCAGGTACTAACTTGATCCCATAAGAATGCAGTCAGCTGCCAAACAGCTCCTGTGGTGATAAATTCCACTTCTCAAACCCACAGGGGAGACAGACCATAGAGTGCACAGACATAGTCTTCAGCTGACAGCGGAAGTCACAGACACAAGTTGAACCTCTACGTTTGAACCCTCTCTCTGAAGTACAGAGACAAAGCTGGCCGTAAGACTCCCTGCCCACAGCCCAGTGCCCTGGTTTGCTAAGCACTCCAGGTTACCTGGATAACAGGCTAATATTAAAATATCGTGGCCTGCAGTGGCCTGATCTTGAGTATAGACTTAGGGAGACTGAAGAGGAAAGAAGAAAGCAGAATGATGATCTGGGGCCCATTATAATGGGCTAACAAATATATAAGTGTCCAGATGTTTTCAACTGGAGCCAGCCGGCTGGGTTAGGATGCTCCAAATTCTACGGACCAGATCGCTCTACAGCATTTGCCGGGGCTCTTCCTGGAATGTCGGAGAGCACCGCGACCCACATAATTCTCACTTTGATTCATGTGGAAAAACAGGGACAAGAGAGTGACAGGCCTGAGAGAGTGAGTACCTTTTGGACTTATTGCTTGTTCGTGGTCTGTATTCGTGTGATTCGTCCTCAATGCCATTTTGTCTTTTGTACCAGTCGAATAATGTTCGCAGGATGGAGGGCAGGCAGTACTCGGAGAGGGAACTCATGGAGCTAATGACCTTAGGGAAAGAGAGATGCAGGCCATCAGAAGGCTTGTTGGCAAGGCCAGTCCCTGAGACACTGGCGGTTGCATAAATAATCAACCACAAGCTGTATGCACCACCGAGTTTCCTACACATGCCCAGACATCTCTTTCATAAATTAGTATGCCACATTACTTAGCATGGCAGACATTTTTCACATAATAAAAATCCTGTGGCTCACGACACCCTTGACCCCTGATTGCCTTTCACTGTAGCAATCTGGTGGTCACTGCACCTGAGTTCTTCATGAAACCACCACCATTATTTTATCATGTCATCCACCATAATAACACTGTGCTGTTTTGGTCTTCAAAAGTCTGTAGAGTGTGAATAAATAGAACTCAAGCATATTAATCATTCAAGCCAAATAGGTAAACCAGTTTCCCAAACAAATAACCGTCATGACAACAACAATAATTATTTTCTCCCAATAAGCAAGCATTGAAAGTATGCCTTCAGTCAGGCTCCAGGTACTAATGAGTAGAAATAGTTAATTTTATTGCTTTAAAGAAAAAACTATTTTTTTTTAAAAAATATATTTATTGATTGTTTGGAACCCTCAATAACCTACTTCTGCAGCTAACAAGCTAGGCATAGCTTCCTTTTAAAGTGAAGCGGTCTTGTGAGCAGACTCTCCCCATGACACTTGTAAAGCCTTTCTTTGTGTGAGCAAGCAGGCCTTTCCCCTCAGAGTCTGTTACTCAATACCTTAGTCTCATTCCCTACAATAGTTGTAAGTGCACATACATAGTTGTACGTCATCTTTAGTCATGGGCTAGTAGAAGTGAAAAAATAAACAGGATGTTGTATTTAGACCATTCTGTGAATCTGGTTACCAGCCTTTCCAAATCGAAGCCAATCTGTTATTCCAATATAAGATAGAATATTTTGGGTCTGGAGAGATGGCTTAGTGGTTAAGAGCACTGGTTACTCTTGCAGAGGACCTGGGTTCCCAGCACACAGATGGTGGCTCACAACTATCTGTGTATAACTTCAGTTCCAGGGGATCTGACGCCCTCTTCTGGACCCTATGGGCTCTGCACACATGTGGTGCACATACACCCATGCAAGGAAACACTCATACACAACCTTTTAAAAGTAAGGAAAATGTAGCCAGGTACAGTGGTGCATTCCTTTAACCCCAGCACAGAGCAGGGGGAAAGGGGCAGGGGGCAGCAGATCTCTGAATTCAAGGCCAGTATTGTCTACCCAGTGAGTTCCAAAACAGCCAGGGCTACACAGAGAAACCCTGTCTCAACAAAACAAAACAACACACACACACACACACACACACACACACACACACACAAACAAACAAAATAAAAACCTACCCTCCCTCCCAAAAAATAGAAAGAAAAGAGATATAGATTTATACATTGATAGATAGATAGATAGACAGATCGATAATTCAGTAAACATTTAAAAACAATGATAAATGAAACCAGTTTTGCACGGGATACTACAGTCGCTGTTACTGCTGCAAACTTATAAAGAAGATAGACTTATACCTGATTACCAAACATCTCTGGGTGGAGTTTACTGTCCTCAGCTGCTTAGGTTTTCTTTTTAAACTGTATGTATTAACCATTATTGTTGTTTCATTAACTGGACACAAGCAATGGTCATTTGGGATGACAGAACTTCAACTGAGAAACTGCCTCCATTTGATTGGCCCGTGGGTTGGTTTGTGGGACATTTTCTTGAGTAATGATTGGTGTAGGATGCTTCAGCCCACTGTGGGCGGAGTCGTCCCTGGGCTGGCGGTCCTGGATTCCCTAAGAGACCCGGCTAAACAAGCCACAAGAAGCAAACTAGTGAGCAGCGTTTCCCCATGGTCTCCACAAAAGTTTCTGCCTCAGAGTTCCTGCCTTGGCTTGCCTCAGTAATGAAGTATGATCTAGAGGTGTAAGCCAAATAAACCTTTCCTCCCTACGTTGCTTTGATCATGGTCTTTATCATAGCAACAAAGAGGCAGGAATTCCACAAATTGCCTATAAAGATTAAGAGAAAAATTCTCTGCTTGTTAAAAAAAAAAAAAATCACAAAGCCTGTCTCATCTGTAGGCACTTTCGTTAGCACATGCGCTGAGAGTATCTCAGAGGGAATGACACGTCAGCAGGGTGACAGATGTGCCTCTTCCATCTCTTTGTCCCTGCCCTTTCGGGAGGAAGGGTGGGATCTGCAGAGGCCTGACCCTCGAAGCCAGGAAGGGAGGAAGGTCTTGCTGGCTTGGCTTCTGGACGCCTCCCTTTACGGGAAGTGAAGCCAATGGCCACATGAATCCCAGTTCTGTACTGCTGCTGAAAACAGGCAGGCCCGGCACAAAGATGGCCTTGTTTCCTTTAAATAATCATGCTCTTCTACCGTGGATGGGCAGAGACTGGGCAGCAGGTGGAGATGGAGGATGTGGAATCCCAGCCTCATTTCAAAGGGTGTTCTCTTTTTAGGGGTGTATATAAGAGAACTAAATGTACTTTGCAAATGTTCTAATATTTGCTTTGGCTTTCTATGTGTGAGTAGGCTAAAAGACACTGTGCGTTGTGCTGCAGTGAAGATGGCGGCTTTCCTGAAACCTTTCGTTACCCTTGCCGAACACAAAGAGGGCAACTTCACACATAGATGCTCGAATACTTACTTCATGAGGTCATTCCACATTTTATGGTCACGAGACAGATTTGTCACGAGTAGCACACTTAAGTTTAAATTTAAAGTCAACTTAAAGTCGCCCTAGTGATGGTTCGTTTTTGTGAGTTCAAGTGCCAAGTGACACTGGGCTCACGGTACCTACCGTGTAAATTCTGAAAATACTGACACTGCACTCCTGCTTAAGTGGTAACAGCCTTAAACATTTAATTTAGTACCTTTTTTTTCCCTAGAAGATCAGCAATCATTTTGCTGTTGTTGTTTTAATACCTTGGTTTTATGGCACTCACCATTCTACTAAAGAATTATTTCAGTAATGCCGAATAACACTAATAATGTACAAATGCAACATTGGGGTTTTTTTTTTGTCCTTAATTGCTTTTTCATTTTCACTTAGACATTTTTAAAGACTTAGTAATTTTTCTTATTTTGTGTGTTTGCCTCAATGAATGTACACCATGTGCATGCAGTGCCCACAGGGTCCAGAAGAGGGCGTCAGAACTACTGGACCTGGAGTTACAGATGATTGTGAGCCACCGTTTGGGTATTGAGAATGGGACCTAGGTCCTCTGTAGGAACAGCCAGTGCTCTAACCACTGAGCAACCTATCCAGCCCCACTTACCCACTTTAAACAGGTGTTCACTGCATTGGACACTACAGTGACTGCTGAAACACCACAGGCTCATGGTTTTTTCTGAGACAGTTATAAGTGCCCATGATGCTGTCTCAACTGTAGCACATGGATGCATTTTACCATGAGTTCTCTGCTAAGAGGTGGTATTCTTTTTTCACATATTAACAACCTAAGCTGCTCTAACAGTGCACAAGATAGACAGTACCTATAGGAAACCCAAGGAAGAAGGTACTCAGAACGTCTGAGTACGTTGTCTGGGAATTACGGTAATAACAGGAGCAATGGATGTAAGCAATACTCCGAGCGAACGCTTGCAACTGAAGGTCCTCAGAGCCCAGCACGAGACGCCTGAGCCTTCCCCTGGCATGTTTCCATAATTTCCCAAGGGCACCGAGAAGCTCAGAAGGTCTTGGCTTCACATTACAGCTCTACGGGCCTGGCACAGCACCGGTTCTCTGAAGCTCTGAGCCGTAAACTTAGACAGGGAATACTTAATCTCACTGGGTTTTAAAATGAGGACAAAATGAGACGCTATAAAACGCAGGGCACATAACAAGCCTTCTGGAATATCGGTCTCATTCTCCTGCTTCTAAATATTTGAAATGAAACTTCAGACATAAAACACATCTGATTTCTGCACAGCAGAAGAAATTATGGGGAGGCCGGAGAACTGTTGTTAACTAACCTCAGACAAGGGGTTAGTGTCCAGATCACACAAAGACCTGCAAAAATTCAACACTCCAAACCCCCCAACTTCTGAACAAGAAGTAAGCCAACGGCCTCGGTTGACAGTTCACATGAGAAGAAAAGCAAGTGGCGAATAAGTATTTGTAAAAGTGTTCACCGCACAGCAGGGGTGGTGACCTGCACTTGATTCTGTGCCACCAACAGTGTGTCAGGGGGAGGGGATGAAGTCCCACACCTCCCTGAAGAACTATAGGCTAATGGCTGCTGGAGTAGGGGGTCCTATTCCTGGGAAGTGTAGTTGCCCTTGCGGGAGTAAATGACACCCCAATCAAGTTCACACATGCAACTCAAAGTAAATACAGTGGGGCACAGGCAGGCAGACAGACAGACAGACAGACAGACAGACAGACAGATATAGTCAGACATGAACCCAGGAAGGGCTGACAATAAAGACCAGAATCAAAATCAGTCACATATATGCATAAAACTGAAAAAAATTTAAAAGGTGTTCAACATCCTTGAGCACTTGAAGAAACTACCTAGAGCAGTCACCACACTCCAGTGAGGACAGCTGTCATCAGGAAAACTAAAGGAGGTGAGGGCACAGGGTGAGGGTGTCAGGGCATGGGGAGAGAAGAACACTTAGACGGCAGGAACAGACACTGGTGTGTGCCTATGGAAACCAGGGTGGAGGCTTCTGCTGTGGAAGGGAGGCAATCCCTGAGGCAGAGGGAGAAACGCTTGTTTTCAGTGGTCTAACCTCCCATAAGGTGCCTCTGCTCCTGTAGCTACCTCCCCCTCCAACACACCACACTTCTGTTAAAAAAAAAAAAAAAACCCTAATGAAAATACTGAGTCTCTTCCTTTTCTTCTTCATCCTCATCTTCTCTTCTTCCTCCCCTTCTTCCTCCTTCATTTCTTCCTCCTCTTCCTTCTTCTTGTCTTCCTCCCCTCCTTTTCTTCCTCTCCAATCTCTTCTTCCTCCTTCCCCTTCTCTCCCTCCCCTTCCTCTTCTTCCTCCTCTCCCTTCTCTTCGTCTCCTTCCTCATCTGCTTCTTCCTCCTCCTCCTTCTTCTTTCTCCCTTTTTTTTCCCCATGCGGGAGCCAGCGGGATTTGAACCCGCGGGTCAGAGAGAGAGTGAAGAGGGCCCTGCGCCCTCTGCAGGCAGGCGGACGCCTTACGGGTTGCGCCACCGTCGGTTCGCTTTCTTTCTCCTTTTTTTCCTGTCCTTCTCAGGCACACACACACACACACACACACACACACACACACACAAACTTACACACACACGTTTACATACATACACTTGCACACACACACACACACACACCACACATACACTGGCATACAAACAGACATGAACGCAGATGGGGGCGTTAGCTGGGAAGAGTCAGGGAATTAAAAAGAGTGGGAGGGGGAAAGAGTAATGGTGGGTGAATGCGAGCAAGATACACTACGTACACGTATGAAAAGGTTGTTATGAAGCCAATTATTATATGACACTAATTAAAAAAAAAACACTTTCAGGAACTGAAAATAGATCCAGCTATACGTCTTTAGGGCATATACCTAATAAGCTCTCTGTCCTGCCCCAGAGATATACGCTTGTGTCTCTTGTCACAATAGCAAGGAAGTGGGAGCAGCTTAGAGCCCATCGATGGACAAATGATAATGAATACACGTGGTACATATTGTGGTGGCTTGAGTGAGCTTGGCTCATGGGAAATGACACCATTAGGAGGTGTGGCCTTGCTGGAATAGGTGTGGCCTTGTTGGAGGAAATGTGTCACCGGGTAGGCTGGCTTTGAGGTCCGATGCTCAGGCTCCTCTCTGTGCGGAAGAGACCCTTTTCCTAGCGGCCTTCAGATCAAGATGTAGAACTCTCAGCTCCTCCAGTGCCATGTCTGCCTGGACACTGCCAATGCTCCTGCCATGATGGTAATGGACTGAAACTCTGAACCTGTAAGCCAGCCCCAATTAAATGTTGTCCTTATAAGAGTTGCCTTGGTCATGATGTCTCTTCTCAGCAATGTTAATCCTAACTAAGACACATATCAACAATGGAATTTTATTCAGCCATGAATGAAATCACGAAACGTGCAGGAAAATGGACAGAACTGGGAGGTATTATACTGACCGAGGCAATACAGACTTCGAAAGACCCATACTGCAGGTTCTCTTTTAGAGTTGGAGCCAGACTTACATTTTTATCTGTGTGCATTTCTGTGGAAGTGAGAGCTAGCAGGGGCTGAGAAACTACAAAGGGCTCTATGAGCTAGGAGTGGGGATGGGCTCTAAGGGAGGGGTGAGGAGGGTAACAGAGGCATTTGGTATGAAAGGGAACAGGGAACACTGTGGAAGGAGGGAGTAGAAGTGGTCAAGGGGGCCAGGGAGGGAGTATAAGGCCAATCAACCAAAAATATGCATGTAGGAAATTTCGGTAAAAAAGCCTGTTGCCTTATATGCTAATTAATACCAGTCAGACAACTCTGACGAGATTATTGCCGAGTGACCAAAGCCAATGATAGAATTTTATTTACCAGAGCCAGACAAATGCATTTCAAGGGCAACGGCAGTGGGATAGCCTTAACTACTCCCTATCCAAGCACTGACTTTCAGGGCCTCTTGGGGAATTCATGGGGGTTTAGCTTGTGCTCCATGCTTCTGACTCCAGCACATAAGCACAATGTCAAGCACCTGCCAGCTTCCCGTGACTTGCTTCAGAGGCGGCTGAGCAAGGCATGCTTGTTTGTCATTAGACTCGGAGGGAGGGAGGGAAGCAGAGAGGGAGGGAGGGAGGGAGGGAGGGAGGGAGGGAGGGAGGGAGAGGACGCCTGATCCCCAAGTTTGCTTTGGGCTATGACTCACTCTTAAGCCAACAAGAAATGACTCTGAGAATCGTAGCTGGGACCATCCTGGATTCAGAACCTGTTATTGGATGAAGCCTGTTGCTACAGTGCCCATCTTACCCAGAAGTCTCAGGACAACGAGTGAAAAATGAACATAGCCATTGGTCAGGCACTCACTCAGTCTGGGTGGGTCTGTGAGAGCAGAGCAGGCCTCACCTGACTCCACTCTCCTCTGTTCACCCACCCCCACATCTTTGTCCTTTCTTCAAGTATTCTCAGTCTCTCTCACACACCAGAGATGCCCCCTCCCCCTGCCTCACTGCCGGCTCTCTCCTTAGTCCTCAAAATCCAATGTCTATTGTGGCCACACTCTGCCGCTTCTTATCTGACACATCAAGTGCAAAATGCAGAAGCTAAGGGGTAGCCTTATCTATAGTCTTATCTGCTGAAGGTTCTTCCTGAAGGACTTTCCTCTCTAGGGTTCCATGCCAATGCCCTGACCCAGTTGGGTTCTAGCACATTCTCTTAGCTCCTGTGTTCATCCTTATGCAATGGGCAAAGCACAGTGAGACAATTTACCTCAGACAATTAAGGTCTGGTTCTGATATTTGGACTTTCATCCGATGCGCCAGCCATAGGTCCTTTGGGGAACAATAAAACATAAAAAGGAAGTGACCTCCACTCCCCAGCAGAGGCTGTTCCAAAACACTAAGTTTGGGGTGAGGGTGGGGGTGGTCCGGTTAGTGGTCCAACTAGTGAAACTGAGAGAATATCCGAATTATAAATTAAACAACTCTAAATCTCCCAAATCTGAAAATTTAAGGTTCATTGACACCTCAGATGAAAACCTGTACAAATCTGAATCACTAATCCATAAAATTATTTAAATTTTTTTTTTTTTTACATCAAATCCCTTTAGGCTACCGGTAGAAACTGCAAATACCACAACACTGATCTCAGATCTAGGTGCATCCTTCTATGTGTATGCAAAAGTCAGAAATCCAAGCCCACTCTGGCTTTAAGTATTTTGTGTGAGGGCCCTTCAGTCTGCATTTCAGTCTTGTTTGCCCACTATTAGACAGCACATAAGCTACAGTCTAAAAGCCAAGGTCAGAGAACGCATACGTGCACAGCTGGAAAGTACACGCAAGGATGTTTATTGCTTGCTCAGCAGCTGTCTCTTCGGCGCGTGTGTTGAGTGCCTGTCATGTATCCATCCTCTGTAAAGAAAGCACTGACATCTTCCCCAGTAAAGGGGCATTTCTGAACGTTAGCATGTACTTCTCTTTATCTGCATTTGCTCACTACCCACCCAGGTCCACCCTTCACATGTCAGTGGCTGTTTGATTGGAGAGGTGGCTCAGCAGTTACGAGCACGGGCTGTCTTCCAGAGGACCTGAGTTTGTCTTACAGAGCCCACACTGTGTGGCTCACAACCGCATGCAACTCCAGTTCCATGCCCTCTTCTGGAGTCCCTGGGCTCCTGCACACACAGGGTACCCATATCTACACTCAGGAATACATACATACATACATACATACATACATACATACATACACACATAAAGTGAGTTTTTAAAAAGCCATATCTTTAAAAGCAAACAGAAAAAGAATGTCTGTTAAATTTGATAACAGAAGAGAGATGTTTGGAGGTAAAATAGTTACCCCACAGCTCATAGCAAATTCTCCACATATCACAAAAATCCACCCCATCATGGGCGCAGTGGTCCTGCCCTGGCATGCTGGCTGCTCTTTGAGCGTTGCTAGTCATGGTGAAGGACAAAAACTTAGGCGTGAAAACGAGGCCTTTAGATCACTTAGCATGGATCTGCTCAGCCACGTAAAATGTATTCAACAGCTGTGCACAGTGATACACAGCTGTGCACATCTGGAGTCCTAGCATTGGGAAGAGGTGAGAGAGTCCAGAGGGAGAAGGCCCGATCTCAAGCATCTAACTCCAATACTCCAACTCTGCAGCCGAGACTTCCCTCACATGCCCTGAGCTGTTGAATCCAGTCTACCCCCTGCCTTTTCTGTTGTGGTCTTGTGTCCTGGACAGCTGCATCTTCCTAGGCTTCTCCCAGGTTCCAGCACACTTTTCTCCAGTGGGTTTTTCCTTGAAAGGATTCCCCCCCTAGGACCTTATGACACTGCTCCATTCCAGTCAGCTCCCAGCACTTTTAATACGAACCCTTTAAGGTTTCCCGTAATCCTCATTCACTTGCTCTCCCTTTCAGATCTGTTTGTTGAGTGACCATATAAATGAATGATTTTGTTATTTCTCTAGATTCTCCTATCCCTGACCTAAGACTAATCCATAGTAT
Organism: Arvicanthis niloticus; assembly: GCF_011762505.2. Lineage (NCBI taxonomy): Eukaryota > Metazoa > Chordata > Mammalia > Rodentia > Muridae > Arvicanthis > Arvicanthis niloticus. Next base: position 40,066,494 of record NC_133432.1, read on the forward strand.
TTCCCATTGTCCGCTCCATAAGCTCCATAATCATAGCTTTCCTCTTCTTGATAATCCTAATCTGCAGAACACAGTCGGAGGCCTCTGGGGCGGCTCCTGTGACCCACTGAAATGGAATGTCCTCCCAACTTCCCACTGCCATGCCTGCCACGATACTCTTCTCTCAAAAACCATCATCCATGGGTTAACCTTGGCCCATCTTGTTCATCTGGATGATGGGGACACTACTCTTTGATGACTCTCTGTGACATTCATGAGCTGCTTTCATCTCTAAACCTCTTCGTAACCTAATATATACCTCTAGCTTTCCTAGGGTGGGATTCTAAGCATAAGACAGAATCTTCCTTCTGGGCCTGAGAATTTCTTGAGGATAGGACCTGCATCAGATCTGTACCTTTACACCGTGTCCCAGGTAGACTCCTCTTGCTGTCATAAAACACTGACTTAAACCAAGCTGTGGAGGAAAAGGTTGGTTTATAGCTTACAGGCCATCAATAAGGAGCCCAAAGGCTCAAGGCACAAACACAGCAGCATGGACTGATGGTGAGACCACGGAGCAACGTTACTTACTGGCTTGCAACCTTTATTATACAGCCCACCTGCCCAGGAGTGGTACCACCCAAAGTGGGCTGGGCTCTCCTGCATCAATTTAAAGAATGCCCCTACAGATGTGCCAATACACCATTCTGATAGAAGTGATTCTTCATGAGGTTTTCTCTTCCCCAGTGTGTCAAGCTGACACCAGGATTAGCCACCACACACATTGCAGACACTCTTCGTTGAAACGAGTACAAATTACCTCAAAAGTCGGTCTGCGCTGGGCTACCCTGTTTCTACCTCTTTCATTAAATTATATTAGTTATAATTATAATATAACTTTATTATATTATAATTTTATAACATTTATAACATTATAATTATTATAATATTATAATTATATATATTCATATAATTATAATATTATATATTATTATATAATATATAATATATAATATTATATATATTATATATTATAAATATATAATATATAATTATTATATATTATATATATTATATATATAATATATAATACATAATATTGTATATATTATAATATATAATTATATATATAATATATATATAATATATAATTATTATATATTATATATTATATATATAATATATAATATATAATATTATATATATTATATATTATAAATATATATAATATATAATTATTATAAAATTATAATTATTATAATAATTTATAACATTATTAATTATATATATTAAATTATATTAGTACTAAGCATCCTTTGTATGAGTTTCCTCGCCTCTGCTTCATTTAATGTCAAATCTTCATCAATGCCAAGCCCCTCCCCCAACACTTCTATTCTTCAAAGGTCTCCCGTGGCCCCTTCATGAGCACAGTCTCCTGGGGTTTACATGAGATTGTCACTTAGGCCATTTTGATACTGGGAAGTGTAGGATGAGGAGGCATCCCACTGGCACTAGGGCCTTATGTGTCTTATGGATCTGGGTAACTGTCTCACCATTTGCTCCCACTCGAGGCATCTTTACAGACAGCGATAGTACAGAACGTGCCGTCTCGAGCTTTTAGTGAATGTGTGTAGGGAGCAAAAGGCTGTAAGAGCCAGTTTATGCTTAGACAATACGGTGCTGCTATAGATATCCACTACAAGTTAGCTAAAACATGGCTGACACTAGACATGGTGTGTGTGTGGGGGGGTGTGGGGCGGGGGAGGGGTCAGGGTTAGCACAAAATCTCTGACACCAGATGTCTGGGGACCCAAATTAACAGTGATGTAATCTAGCATATAACTACTTTTAGCAAGTGACACCTTTGTGTGGGTTTTTATATGAACATGGCCTTGAGAGCAGAGTAGCCGCCTTAGCCAGCCTGCCTGTGTGTGGTTTTCTGTAAGCTCATGTGTCTGCTACCATGCCGCCCATGCGTGCCAGCATGCGTCTGGGTGCCTGCTGGTGACAGCCTGGTCAGCAGCCTTCTTCTGGAGTGAAAGTCTACAACTGAAGGGTCAAAAAATCCCTTTAACCTCCCAGCCTTCTGTTAGCCCCCCCCCCCCCCCCCGATCCTGGACCTGACAACACGAGGTTGTTGTTGGGTTGTAGCTCTGGACTGCATGTGATGTTCACGGCACAGGTCCGTGGGTTACGCCATGTGTCACAATGTTAACAATAATCTAGTGAATTCAGCGCAGAAGCTGAGATTTAAGCCTAGGTCTGTCTAGCTCCAAACGGTAGTGTGTTTCTACCACGTTGAGTGAAAAGCTAGATGAAAGAACAAAGTGTATTTAAGCCAGATGATTTGGGGATAAGTACTCCTCGCAGCAGCGTTAATTTAGATGAATTGAGGGAATAAAGAAGGAGATATACTTAGCTAGAAAAATTAGTTTTCCCAAGAAAGGGTAGTGATAGTAGGATCAAGAGACTAAGAATATGAAATTTAATGAAAAATCACACAAAGTGAATGACAAATAATGGAGCAGAAAGAACCCACACCCGCCACTTACAAAATGGCGGCACCAAACGCCACGGACTCCTCCACCAAGGGTCTCTGACAAATCGAGCCATGGTCACAACTACAACTGACAACACTGGGCTGAAGGGTGGGGGTCCACCCTCGGTCTATTAGAATCCAGGGAAACAGCTATGGCTGCCAGCCCCAGGGCAAGGCCAGGGCCATAGCAGCTCAGGAAGCAGGGCTGAGCATCACCCTCGACTGTCAGGAAGCACCATGGATCGCAGAGAATGGCATCTCTGTGGTGGATGTTGCTGCAACACTCCAGACTCCAGCTTCCGTCTGTAGGGTCCCCAGACCATAAAGCCCGGCCGTTCATTAGGCCCTAGGCCATTGAGCAGTATTTGGCCTCAGACACCAGCACCCACTAGGAGGTTTTGAAGACACTGTTTGTCCTTATGTCATATACTGCCAGGGCAGCACCATGACACCTGTCCAGCTTCCTCAAACGTCCTGCTACATATCATTCCTAGAGACTTCTAAAGCCCCTCTGAAGTGACAGGACCAGGCTCTCTCCCACCCAATGTCCCATGCTCAGTACATGCTATTGGATGCTGATGACCGACCTTTTCTAGGCTTGATTTTCTTTGCTTTTTTTCCAACTAACTTTTTTTTTTTCCAATTTACTATTTTCTCCACTGGAGCCTAAGGTTCCATGTTTTTATGATTGTTGAGGCCATTTTTTCTCTTTCAGACTTGTCAATTCAACTCTTGTTAATTATATTCTGTCTCTCTGTCTCTCCTTCACTCCACCCCACCCTGCTCCCCAATCCCTCTATAGTATTACAGACTAAAACTAGGACATGCTGGGCAAGCATTCTACCACTGACTGTATCTGCATCTCTCTATCTGTTCTAGTGGCAGCGTTTTCCTCTGTAGCTCACAATTGTCTCCACCACGTAAGGGCTGGGGTAACAGTTGTGTGCCATGAACACTGGCGGCCTGGAAATGAGTGGACGACATTAAAACCAAGCCCTAGCCGGGCAGTGGTGGCGCACGCCTTTAATTCCAGCACTTGGGAGGCAGAGGCAGGCAGATTTCTGAGTTTGAGCCCAGCCTGGTCTACAGATTGAGTTCCAGGACAGCCAGGGCTACCCAGAGAAACCCTGTCTCGAAAAACCAAATAAATAAATAAATAAATAAATAAATAAATAAATAAATAAATAAATAAAACCAAGCCCTGTCATCACAGACTACAACTAATTTAAAGGAAGTCGATTTTTCAGTGGGATTCTGTTGTGGATTTGATCTAATACTGCTTGTATTATGTTAACTTGCCTTCCGCCCCCAAGGAAATTACAGGGGAATCCGCAGGTCTGCACGGAAGGAGCTGAGGGTCCCTGTCCTCAGTTGGTTTTGATTGGTAAATAAAGTTTCGAGCAGCCAATGGCTGGGCAGGGAGACAGAGGAGGAGCCCAGGAGGGCAGCCAAAATGGAATATAGGTTTTAGTAGGTGATCAGTTGGGATTATCGGAAACTATGTCATCCACATGGAGGTTAGGAAGTGGCCCAGCCATTGAGCTGTTTAAGGGATATTGCAATATAGGACTGTGTTTGTGCGTGTGTGTCTTTAATTCGGGAACTCCGAATATTGGGGCAGGTAACGAGGATCGCATTCCGCAGCCACCACTAGGGTGGTTTTGAGTAGAGATTACTTAGCTACTACAACAGGATTCCCTGTAATCACCTTTTCTTGGTCTCTAATTTTGGCATACAAAGATTTAGGACAACAACAACAACAACAAAAAAAAAAACACCAGGGGCCTACCTATATTCTTCTTTGGCTTTCCAGTCCTCTCTAACTCAAACCACAGGGCACCCCCTGAATGTCTCTAATACCCAGCTTCAGATGCCGAGGGGACAATATTTCTTGAAAGATTTAATTTGCTTTTATTTTATGTGTATGTTTTTGCTTGATACATGTGTGTGCACCACAGGCACGCTCTGACTGCTGAAGCCAGAAAGCATTGTTGGATCCCCTGGAACTGGTATGTGCTGGGAACTGAGCCTGGGTCCTCTTAACCTCTGAACCATATCTCCCGCCCCCAAAGGCATAATATTAAAACCACACACCTATGGCTTTGAGAAAGTTCCTCAGCGTCACAGTGACCATCCCTGCCTCCCTGTCTGTATCCTAAGTTCCTTGTAGCTCCTCACCTCCACTTGAGGCAAGCCCTCTGCCACTCAATTACAGCCCCAGCTTCTGTTTTGTCCGTTTTGATATAAATTGAAAGACACCCAACATGCACAGCAGCAGCCTCATACCTGATCAAACTGGGGGTCTTCTCCACGCTGCAGAGATTTCGTCAATGGCTTTTCCTACAGGGGAAAAAAAAAACCACATATACAAAAGTAATTATGTAGGCTTGTGAACATTGTAAGAGAAATGTCATTACTATTATAATTTTCTCATTCATTTTTCCCTTTATAGAACAAGGGAGTGCTGGTTTTTAACTAAGTTAAAAAGTATTCCTGCCGGGCAGTGTTGGCTCATGCCTTTAATCCCAGCACTTGGGAGGCAGAGGCAGGTGGATTTCTGAGTTCGAGGCCAGCCTGGTCTACAGAGTGAGTTCCAGGACAGCCAGGGCTCCACAGAGAAACCCTGTCTCGAAAAACCAAAAAAAAAAAAAAAAAAAAGTATTCCTTTGCTAGTCTGACTTTAACCTTTCTTCTCTGGATTTTTTAAAGATTATGAATATATATGTGTGAGTCTGTACACCTGAGTGCAAGTGCCCACAGAGGCCAGAAGAAGGTGCTGAATCCCCTGGAAGTGGAGATACAAGCAGTTGTGAGGTGCTCTTAACCAAACTGGGGACCTCTGTAAGAGCAGGGCATGCTCTTAACTGCTGAGCCATCTCTTCAGCCCCACTTCTATCCCAACTCTCTTTGCTGTTTCTGGTTCTTTGAAACAAGGTCTCCTTAGACTAGCCTTGACTCCTCTAGCTTCTACGGCGATGGGATTACAGGTGTGTACCTGCTGGCCGGGCTCTCAACTGTCTCCTTAGTCTACACCTCTCTGCTCAACATGAAGAACTGACATTCAGGAAAACGTAGACTAAATTCAAAATGAAATCTCCCCTCACATAGGCTGAAATAAAATTTGTCAAAAAGACAAAAAATAAGCTTTGGTAGATCTAGAAAAAATGATGCCCCTTGTAAATGGTGAACAAAAAAATGTGAATTATTAGAGACTTTAAGGAAAACGGTATGGTGGCTGCTCAAAAACCAAAAACCAAACCAAACCAAAACCAAAACTATACAAACTCACATTAAAGCAGCAATTCTGCTTCTGAGACTATAGCGTAAAGAAGAGAATTCATTATGAATATCTGCACGGCCATGTTCCCTGAGGCACTGTCCATGACACCAATTCAAGGATACCCAATGACTATCAGTGAATACGTGGATAAAGGAGTTGAGACACTCTACACAGTGGGATACTAGTCAGCCTGAAAGAAAGAAGATAAGCCTGTCCTCTGGGACACCATGTATGAACCCGAAAGATGCTATGCCGAGTCATGGAAGCCAGGCACAGAGAGAAAATTCTATGTGTATGCGATAAATAAATATTTACAAATTATACAAAGAAGCTGATGCTATAAGCAGTCCTGCGTTTTTGGTGGAAACCTCAGACTAACAACTAAGAGATTTATTTTTATTTTTAAATATTACTACATAAGAGCTGAGGCATAGGTCAGTGGTAGAACACATGACCAGCATGCTCAAGGCCCTAAATTCAATTGCTAATAATATAGAAAAAAGAAAACAAACAAAAAAGAAAGAAAGAGAAAGGAAGGAAGGAAGGAAAGAAAGAAGGAAAATGGATGGGTAGATGGATAGATGGATGGATGGACAGACAGATGGATGCTGGGGCTAGAGAGACGGCTCAGCAGTTAAAGCTGTTCCTCCAGAGAACTGGGATTTGGTTGTCAGCACCCACATTGGGTAGCTCACGATGGCCACTAACTCTAGTTCCAGGGGACCCGGTGCTTTGTTCTGGTCTCCAAGGGCACTGCACTCGTGTGCACACACAAGTGCGTGTGCGTACACACACACACACAAACAAAAATAAAGTTTACAAATCACTTAGTTTGTGTCCTGGGACTTGATAGAAGCGAAGTTGAAAGGCATATGTTTCTATTTCCTTTCCTGTAGAAATAAAATAGTCGGCTTACTAGACCATTGTGGAAGACAGTTTTCTAGGTACCTACTTGCCAGGTGGAACTGGTGAACTGGGCCATGTGATTTGATTGTCACAAGACACTGCAAAAATAGTCTCAGCAGTGACAAGGGTCTGCAGACTGCCACTGTCTGCCATCAAGCTGTGATTTCTCCAGGAAGCATTATGGAGTTACTTATCTTTGTTTGTATTTGGGGGGGGTTGTTGTTGTTTGTGTGTGTGTGTGTGTGTGTGTGTGTGTGTGTGTGTTGTTTTTGCTATGGCAGGTAAAATGCATTTTAAAGACTGAAGGCTGATATTGAAAATTGTCCTAGTTTGGCTTTTATTGCTGTGAAGAGATATCATGACCATGGCAACTCTTACAAAGGAAAACATTTAGTTGGAACTGGCTTACAACCTCAGAGGTTTAGTCCATTATCATCATGGCAGGAAGCATGACAGTGTCCAGGCAGACACGGTGCTGGAGAATAAACTGAGAGTTCTACATCTTGATCTAAAGGCAGCCAGGAGACTGTGTGCCACACTGGGCATAGCTTGAGCACAGGAGACCTCAAAGCCCACCCCCCAGTGATGATGTACTTCCTCTAACAAGGCCACACCTCCTAAGAGTGCACCTCCCAATGAGCCAAGTGCACAAACACAAATCTCTGGGGGCCATACCTATTCAAACCAGCACAGAAACCAACTTGACACACTTGGAAAGAGGGAACCTCAAATAAGGAATTGGCTCCATCAGACTGGCCTGAGAGCATGTGTATGGGATATTTTCTCAATTGCTAAACCATGGAGGAGGGAGGGCCTAGTCCAGTATGGGCAGTGCTATTGACTGGGCAGAGGAAGCCATGAGGACCATGCTGGAAAGCAGCATTCCTCTGGGGTCTGTTCCAGTTCCTGCTATGGCTTTCTTTGATGTTGGACTTCCTCTTTCCCCAAGTTGGTTTCCATCAGTGCTTTATCACAACAAGAGAAGGCAAACTAGTACAGGGATTTAAAAAAAATATATAAAAGATATACATATAGATATACATACATGAATGAATGTATGCAAGTTAACTTTTATTTGGCCAGTGTAAATAAATGTCCTTGAAAAACTTCATATATATTTAGCCTATCACACAGACCCATGGCTCCCCACTTCTCCAGTCACAAAGACAACACATACCCAAGGCTGATGCAAGTCCCATCCCTGCTCTGGCTGGCCTTGAACTTGTGCCAGCCTTCTTGAGCACCGGCCTGACAGGTATCATCATAATCTCAGTCCACACCCCTGAGGCCTCCCCCCCACCCCCCAGACTTAGGAATTAACTTCCCTCTCTCATTTGGGGAGTATACTATGTTCTTATTGGCTAGTGAGCCTTTCTGCAGTTCTTTGTAAATCCAGCTAAAATGCCAACATTAACATCAAAAGAGGTGGCCATCAGGTCCCACAGACATCCTTGGAGCAACTGTAAGTGAATATTTCTGCTTGGAATTTTCTCTGTTCATCCAGGAGTGAGAGGTCACTTTGTACTCAACCTACAGGCTGGGTGGAGGGCTGGGTAGCATGTGGTTGCTGCCACTTGGGGAGAAATTGGGTCAGTGGTCCCCTCTGCCTCATCACTGCCCACAGCTCTGCCATGACTCCCTCAGAGAGATCTTTGGAGCCAGCCTCCAATACCAGCTCCCTGTCCCAGCTTTCAAGCTTGCAAAGGCCCAAGATTCTTCCTTTTCCCAGCCCACTGCATGGTGCAAAACCACTTTACACTGAGATGTTTGCATGAACGACGCTCCACATGCTGTTCCTACGTGTCTGAGGCGCCAGACAGGCTGCAACCTCTACCTGTTTTAATATTTAAAGGTCCTGGGGTAGAGCAGGCTTGGTGCAGGGTTAGACATGAGACCCTCCACCTTATGTGTGGATGTGTGAGCTAAAAATTAAAATGTATATATTAATATTAATATAAGTGGTACTTTGAATATGCTTGGGCCAGGGAGCGGCAATATTTGGAGGTGTGGCCTGCTGGAGGAAGTCTGTCACTGAGTCTGGGCTTTAAGACTCTCTTCCTAGCTGCTTGGAAGCCAGTCTCCTCCTAGCTGCCTTCGGAACAAAAGGTGGAACTCTCAGCTCTTCCAGCCCCATGTCTGCCTGGACACTGCCATGCTTCCTGCCTTGATGATAATAGACAGAACCTCTGAACTTGTAAGCCAGCTCCATTTAAAGGTTGTCCTTATAAGACTTGCCTTGGTCATAGTGTCTGTTCACAGCAGTAAAACCCTAACTAAGACTATATATGTATATAATATATGCATATATATATATATATATATATATATATATATATATATATATATATATGTCAGGTGTGGTGGTGCACACCTTTAATCCCAGCATTTGGGAGGCAGAGGTATGAAGAGTTCTGTGAGTTGGGTTACATTCAAGTTCCAGGCCAGCCAGGGCTACACAGTGAGAGCTCATCTCAATAAATAAACAAATAATAAAATTTTATTGTGGAAACTTCTGACAAGGTTTACCATTTTAAATGGATAATTCTGTGCCATTAAGTACACTTATGGTACTATCAATCACCTCTCCTGTCAGTTTTATGAGCTCTTTTTGTGTTGGGAGCTTTTATTTCAACCATGACAGACACTGAGACCCACAAATATGCAAGCCAGTGATTCTTAGTATCTATGCCTTAAAGTCATACATGATGACAGAGTTGGCACCCTGGCTTCTGTGATAGTTTTTTGTAGCTTGGTACTACAGCAACACAAATACTTACACATAAGTTCAAAAACTGGGAATACATCAACATGTGAGACCCAAGGTCAACCCAAAACAAATACTGTCACATGTCACAGGCCACACCTACAGAGGAATTCCCTTCTCATTCCTCCTCAAAAGAGGATTCAGCTGCTGCTGCTGTTATGTGTGTGTGCACATGTGTGTGCATATGTGTGTGTGTGTGTGTGTGTGTGTGTGTGTGTGTGCATATGTGTCCAGGCCAGTCACATTCCAAAGTAATTCTTTACTGCATATGGCAAGGAGCTCATACACACTGTGCTTCATGCTGACACATTTGCACACACACATGTAGGTGGAGGTACACAGGCAGGAAGTATGTCAGGATGTATGCATGTCCCTGATTGGATGAAGGTGGGAAGGAAGCACATAGCCTTATGGGTTTTGTCTTTATAAGCTTCAGATTAATGTAATTTGGAGCCATACTCTGGGAAACCTGCGTATGAACCTGGCCAGTGTCCATTGTCCTGGTGAGTATTTAATACAACTTGCTTCAAATTTGGTTCACAAACTGTGGTAGTGGTCTTATTCTCGCCGGCGGCATTAACATTACCTCCTCTTCCATACAAGCTTTTGTTGGCACCTACTTTGGTAAGCAGATCCTCCCTCTCACCACATGGCTTCCCCACCCTTGACACAGGTGGGATGCTATAGGAGTGACTATGCCCCTGTGCACCTGGAAGATGGCTTTCTCAGTATCCCGGGGTCCTGAAAGAAAAGGACATGAAGATGGGAAGAAGATGTGTGAAGGATGGTCTGAGGGGATGTGTCTGGGGTTCGTGTAGAATGGGATGAAGGGCTTGGGGAATGAGCGAATGAGCGGTGGATGTGTTTGTTGGGGGGGGTGGGTCTTGGGGAAACAGAAAGGAATGTGATGGGGCTGGAGGGAAGTGGAAAGTTGAGACAGGTATGATTAAGATATGTTATTCATGTATAAATATTAAAGGAAAAAGAAAAATATTCTAAAAGAGAAAGAGTCCAGGGCCAAACTGGGTTATGTAGTAGGAACCTGTCTCCAAACAAAATAATAAAAAGTAAACAGAAGAACATGTGTCTCCTGTGCCAAAACTGGCTTGGGTATCTGTGGAGTTGGTATTTGCAGGTTTAAAAGGCTCCTGGAGCCAATCTCCTGTGAATCTAAGTTCAGAGAGTTGCCACAAATCAGCCACGTGTGTTTAAAAATGACTCTGTGGCCAGATATATACATACATATATATGTGATATATATATATATATATATATATATATATATATATATATATATATATATATAAAATTTAAATCATATACTGCTTCACTTGGAAAGATGGTATCAGCTGTTCTCCAAACCCACTTCCACAGCTGGCCTTCTGATGGGGCTGCAGGAGACCTGCTCAACTCCTGGTTCCTTCCGCTAACAGTAGGGCATGGGGGACAGACCCTGCCTGGTATATAGCCAGCTCCGCAGTTCACTGAAGCCAGCTTTTCTCCCCTTGAATTAAAGAACATGGCTCTCCCAGCCCCTCGGGGGTATTCTCTGTCAGAAGGCTTCTGCAGAGGGCCAGGGTGTGGCCTTGCTTGTGTACCTTATCAGCTGTGTTCTAGCTTCCTGTCAGTTTACCATCTTTCCACACCAAGTGCTCTCTCTATAACGCCTAAGAAGAAAGGTGGCCAATCATGCCAGATCAAACAGGCCAGATCTCAGCTAGAAGTCTCCAGAGGCCTATGGCTCAAAGGCAAGCTTATCCTAGGAATTCAAGAAACACACTAAATATATCACTTCCCACTTGTAGCTTCTTAGAGGGTCCTCCCAAATTACAACTGGGACCCACACAGATTAGATTTCCGGAAGCTAGAAGACTCAAGTTATAACATCTGTGGAGTCATACCCATCGGCATGCTTAACCCAGCAGAGGTATGGGGCTCATAGGATTGATACTCAGACTGTCAGATGTGTCATCTGCCTGGCTCAGGACCATCCTAGTAGGCCTCAGGTAAGACAGTAGATGGAGGAATGTGTGAGGGCACAGGATGGGGACCCCCAGCCTCCTGGATAACCTGGGAGCCTCTTATCCTCACTAAGATCTGGGTACTATTTAGGTAAGATGGGGAGGAAAAGAAATTTAGTCACAGCATTGAGACAATGAGTGGCACAGAATATTGAATGTCATCCTGTTAGTGGCCTGTAAGCATGGCTGTCACTCTCTTTCAGAAATTTCTTAGTGTCCTTACTATTTAAATCATGTTAAGATGGACCAGTGTCCTCCTGTATAACGAACGTCCAGGAACTAAAAACAAATCCCACATGTTCTCTTGCAATCATGCATACTCCTAAAGTATTAATACACTTTAACTTCAACTTCTTTGAATGTTCTATATATAACCAGAAAGTTCCGTTATAAAAAATACCGTGGAGGTGTATTATACAGCACAAACATCCTTCTCTCTTAAGAAAACCAAAAAGCCCACATTACTAGAAAAAAATTTAATATTTTTAATATAGATTTATTCATTTTTTACTTTATTAGTGTGAATGTTCGCCTGCCTGTATGTCTGTGCACCATGTGTGTGCAATACCCGTGAGGCCCAAAGAGGATATTGAATTCCCTGGAGTTATAGACAGTTGTGAGCACCGTATAGATGCTGAGAACTGACCCAGGTCCTCTGAAAGGCAGAAAGTGCTCCCAAATGTAAGCCATCTTCAGCCCCAAGACATTAATCTTGATTGTTAATTTGACTATTAAAAAATAAAACACCCCAAGCCGGGCAGTGGTGGCGCACGCCTTTAATCCCAGCACTTGGGAGGCAGAGGCAGGCAGATTTCTGAGTTCGAGGCCAGCCTGGTCTACAGAGTGAGTTCCAGGAGTTCCAGGACAGCCAGGGCTACACAGAGAAACCCTGTCTCGAAAAACCAAAAACAAAACAAAACAAAACAAAAAAAACCACCCCAAAATAACAAACACTCAACTAACCATCAGATTTGGCAAGTCTTGAGACTTGAATGTTTGCTCCTAGGAAGATGTTTTGTGGAAAATTCACATTATATAAATTTATATCACACATCGTATACGAGCTGGCGAAAATGTCAAAACTCAGATGACTCCCCCCCCCCCCATTCTTTATTAGGCAGAGGAGGATTCTCAGTGGTGTGATATCCCATCACCATGGTGACAGTGTCTTTTAGAGCAGAGGTCTGGGGACCCAATTGCTGCAAATCCCCCCTGTGTGGGGGATGGGACAGGCACCTGAGGGTAGGAACTATCTTCACCATCACCACCCCCCCCTTCCCGAGACAGGGTTTCTCTGTGTAGCCCTGGCTGTCCTGGAACTCACTCTGTAGACCAGGCTGACCTCGAACTCAGAAATCCGCCTGCCTCTGCCTCTCAAGTGCTGGGATTATAGGCGTGCGCCACCACTGCCCAGCAGGGTAGGAACTATCTTGATGACTATTGGTGTACAGATTGGCTGCTGCGCAGATCAGAGGCATGCCTGTTTGTCCACAGGCAACAGTATTTATTGTTCTGTGACACCCTGAGCATGTCCTAGTAGTGACTACCTAGAACTGGTTACAACCCTCAGCTTTATAGGGACTGTGCTTGCAGCAGTGGACACATCTGCTTCCCTTTTTATTTCCTTCAGAGAATAAAACAAATTTCTATAAGTAAAACAACATACACCGACCGATTTTTACCCAAAGCATTGGGAAAAATAATTCAAGATCAAGACAATGATACGGACTGTCCCAAAGAAGTCAAAGATACAGGCAGGCAGTTTTCTATCTGGTGGTGGTGGTGGTGTGTGTATGTGTGTGTGCACGGGCACGCGCACCGTGAAGCATGATGGGAGACCCAAAGCCCTTAGGACTATCTGGGTACTCATTTTTTGAAATGGAACCTCTTGAGGCGATCTGTCCTATTTGCGGCTGGCTCTGCTCATGTCATCGGAGCTTATTTCTCTGTCAAATTTAACAGTTCCAAGACCAAATCCATTATCTGAACAGTGGAGGGGAAACGTCAATTAAATTTGGCTACCAAGTTAATTTTCGTTTTTAATTGAAGAAGAAAATGGCTCCGAGACACTCTTCTCCTTCTACAAGAGCCACCATGAAACGTGAGCTATGACCTTCACTCATTTGTTTCTGAGTTATAGTCTCTATTGTTGATAACTGCTATTTTTATTGCCCCAAACTTACTGTTCTACGGCCTCACTATGTCTAAGAACCAGAATTTCAGTCCGTCTGGCTGGATCTTTGTGTACCCCTTCAAGTCCTTGCTCCATACAGGAGCTCTTCACAGCCTCTACGTTCATCTCCCCCAGCTGCCCCTGTCCCAGCCGGCCATCACCATGCTTGCTCTCTTTCTGGTCACCACTGGCACTCTTCTGTTTCCCAGTGAGTGGCCTGCACTTCTGTCTACTTCTGCCTTCTCTTCCCTGTTCCCTGCCCCTCTATCTTTGGTTTTGACACAGAGGGTTTCTTTTTGTATAGCTCTGGCTATCTCTTTGTAGACCAGACTGACCTCAAATTCCCAGAGATCTGCCTGCCTCTGCCTCCTAAGTGCTAGGACTAAAGGTGTGTGGCACCACTGCCAGCACTCTCAGCACAGAAAAATGTCATCCCCAGAAGCCCTAGAATCTCCAAAATGGTGGCCATTATTTGCAGCACTCTTTCTCTTTTGACCTCCAGTTGCACTGAGATGTCCCCGACAGTCCCTTTCTTTTCCACTAGAATCACTTCTCACCCCAGTCAGCTCTCACTTTTCTCCATGGCCTTCACAGTCTTGCCTCTAAAATATTTATAGTCTGTAGTGTGTGTGTGTGTGTGTGTGTGGTGGGGATATTTAGAAAACAGTGCCCGGTCTGGCTTGTTCTGGGGCAGCTACTATGTTCCTGCTGCTCCTCGGCACTGACAGGGGCTCCTGCTAGCTGGATGCTCAGGCCCTGGCACCCACAAGACGCCAGTGTGGGGGATGACTCTGCCAGTCCACCATGCTGCATCCACAAAGCTCGGCTGAACCCCAGACAATATCTGCCATCCTCTCAGTACTCGTAGAAATGAGACTCTTAAAGCTTAATGATTATCTAAAGGATTTATATATTTAGAAATGCTCAATCAACAAGATGCCCACACATTAGAGTTGTTACCCAAAATCTAACCTTTTGATAGAAGTTGCTACCCAAGACAGCTTTCAACCCATCTGTGGTTCTCCATGACTGATAGCCTCCTTCTTCTCCTCCCCTTCTTCTTTTTCTCCCCTCCCCTTCCTCTTTGTCTCCCCTCCCCTTCCTCTCTTTCTCTCTCAGCTCCACCTCCTCTTCTACTGCCTAATCACCGAGCTCCACTGTGAATACAATGTAGCAGAATAAATATCCTGCAGTGTTGAAGCATCTTGGGGAAATCTCCTGGAATAGCCAAGCTTGCCTCCATTTGACCTAGGACTTGAGTAGAAAGAAATCCCCAAAGGTATCAGAAACATCATGGAGTGGAGTATTGTGTGGCAAGAGATACAGGTATGAATAGATACCAATAAGATATCTAATATCGAGAGTCGGATAACTGATCCTGTGACTAGTAGATATCAAGATTTGTGTGGGTTAAAGTTGCTACCAAGCCATAGCAAACATCTCTACTGCCCAAAATTATGCTGATAACTTTAGAGATGTGTAAACTTAAAATGCTATGTGGAAACACAGCCACGCTACATCAAAAGGCTCAAGAGTTACTAGCATCCTGGATTCATTTATTTGTTTATCTGTTTGTTTAGTTTGGTGCCGAGGCTAAAACCTAGGGTCCTGTTCATGTAAGGCAAATTCTCTGCCACCGAATGACACCCCTAGTCCCTACAACTGAATGATTGTGAATAGTTCTAAATCATGTCCTTCTCTGCCATGGCTCAGGACAATCCTAGAAGCAGAGACAGAAAGACTGCAAGAAAACCACAGGGAGCGGGTAACATGTTGAAAGAGTATTTGCTGGATAGGACAGGGCCATTGAGCACATGAAGTCACAAGACTGAGACTACGTCTACATAGCACAAGATCAAGCCAGTCAAAAATCACAGCATGAATAGGGGGAAGGACTCATGAGTTCCCCCCCCCCCCATCTGAGGAGCTATTGGCTGTTATAGTCCCTGGGAGAGGGATAGTCAACTTTCTTCTGGGGCGTGAGACTGACAGGCTGCCCATGCTCCAGTAGTTGGACTCACACATACATGCATATAGACAACTTTAAACAGACTTGGTGTGTATTAGATTAAAAAATGAGAAAAGGGGCCCTTGAAGTTTGGAGGGAGAAATGGCAGGGAGAATAGGGAAGAATTGAAGGGGAGGGACCAGGAAGTGGGTAAGATCTAAACATTCTATGCATGTGTGAATTTTATTAAATAAAATATTTTTATTTTATTAAAGAAATTTTAATAATATAAAATAAGTATATAATAATATTTAATAAAATACCTTTTACATTGTGTGTGTGTGTGTGTGTGTGTGTGTGCACCGTGACCTTTGAAGTTCAGATGACACGCTGAGAGAGTTGCTTCTCTTCCTCTATCAAATAGAATCTGGAGACTGGATCAGGTTGCCAGGCTTGCTGACAAGCAAGCCTCTCTACCTGCTGAGCCGTCTTGCTGGCCCTTGAATGAATTTATATTAGTATCTTTTTGTCCCTATAAAGCACAAAACCCTTTTGTATGATCTCTTACTTGTGTTAAAAAAAAAAATGATGCCTCCGTCAGTTTCCAAAAGAAGGTACAGATGACAAAGACAGAGTTGAAATGGAGAAAAAAAAATCAAACCAAAAGAACATTGAAATTCCATCTCATCCCAGGCTGCATGGTTGTCATCAAGAAGAGAAACTTACAGCTACGATGCTGTGGGGATGAGGAGCCCCCTAGTTGCTCGAGAATAGAGTAGCCACAGTAGAAAAACAGTATGAACGTTCTTCAAAAGGCTAAAAATAGAATTAGCTTGTGATTCATGTAGATTTCTCCCAGGTAGATACTTGAAGGAATCTAGGCCACCGTACAGCAGAAACTCCTACCCACGTGTGATTATGGCACTATTTACAGAAGCCAGCGTATAGGCCAGGATTAAGCACATCAACACAGGATGATAAAGAAAACCTGGTAGATAAAGACAGTGGAGTTTTACTGTTTACATTAATTATAAAGATGCAAGGAGATGTGTTATCTGCACAAAGGTGAATGGAAGGAGATGTGTTATCTGCACAAAGGTGAATGGAGTTGAATAGCATCATTGCATATGACTTCTTCCATATGTAGAACAGAGATATCATAGGTGTGTATGTGTGTGTACATACATACAGACACACAGACGCGCGCACACACACACACATTTGATGCTTTCTTGGCACCAGAGTCACTGTTTTATTTATTGGGAGAGGTGGCCACTCCCAACACCCATGCGCATATGGGCAACACTAATTCAACCCAGTAGATTATAAAAAAGGACATGAAACTGGGAGGGGGGCAGGGGGTCCTGGCAGAAGCTGCAGAGAGGGAGTAGGGGGTGGATATGATGAACATACACTGTACACATGTATGAAATTTTCAAGAAATCAATAAAAATGTTAAAATAAATAGATTACAGCCCCACCTATGGAGGAACTGAGCACTACTGAATTGGAACACAAAGCCCTTTGATCTTTTTTTCTTCCCATTTCGAGATACTTCTCACATGGTTTATTTACATAGGTTTCAATTGGACCACAGTGGGGCATTCATTCCATTTCATTTCACAGATGAGAAGTCGTACTTAGGAGCCACAAAAGAAATGGTTTTCACCTGCTTGATTCCAAGCATGAAAACCAACTTCAGGTTTAGCCACAGGCAGAGAAAAGCGACTCTGTGCACTCAGCTGGGAAAGCAGCTCAATCAGCCGCTCTGTGGACTCTTTCCTCAACTGTTATCTCCATGTTTAGCCAACGCCAATGCTCTGGTCCTGAGTTACAGTGCATCTACAGCAGCGGTTCTCAACCTGCCTAATGCTGCAATCTTTTAATACATATTCCTCATGTTGTGGTGACCCCCAACTCTAAAATTATTTTCATTGTTACTTCGTAACTGTAAGTTTTGCTACTGAAATGAATCATAATGTAAACGTCTGATATATACATACATACATATATATATATATATATATATATATATATATATATATCCATCCCCCCTGTGGTGTCAAAACCCACAGGTTGAGAACTGCTAGTCTACAGGTTTCCTGGAATGACTTGTGAGATTAAGGGGCAGTGCCAGCCAAAGCTGCCTCATTACCGGGCAGCTAGTTCAGAAATGACTAGTTTAATTTTAAATTAAATTTATAATTTAATTGGCTGAAAAATAAGCCAATTCCTTGTCAAGCATGACATATGTATTCCCATATGACTAGCTATTCTCCAGTCTCTTTTCTGAACAGTATCACTCCTGCCTTCATCCCTGCCCTCGGCAGGGAGCTCAATATAGGTTGTTCTCTATGAACTTTTATCAGACACATTGAAGCAGCAGCAGCAGCCTCAGATTAAAGAGGATTTTGGTCAGAAAGGGAAGCAGATTTGAAACCACTGTGCAGAGATCTGAAGGCTCTATCTCCTCTGTTTACACACCCTCAGCCAGCAAACACACAATGCTTTCTTAGCACAGAAGGACTGCCAGGTACAATGGTATAGAGAATCCCCCTCTTTCAGGCTTGCCTGTCTTGACACCTACCAGGGTAATGTTCATGAAGCTTTAAACACAATCAAAATCAACAGAGTTAGGATCTGGCAGATAAAAATCCTGTCCCCAGTACAGAAGAATTTCCCAACTTGTGGACTCCTTAAATATTTAAGAGGGTTCCAGATGAAAGGATATGATGTTTATGATATCTGGAAGTTGGAAAGGACATAGGCTATCTGAGGAAGAAATGCAAAACAATGGCTAAATGTCTGATCTCTGGACTACATAAAAAGTAAAACTAATCCATAGAATTATTGTTTGACTGATTAATTGATAATTTTTGATTGATTTATTTTAAAGATTTATTTTTACATGTATAGGTGTTTAGCCTCTGTGTGTGTGTGTGTATGTATGTATATATATATATATATATATATATATATATATATATATATATATATATCATGTGATTGCATGCAGTACCTGAGAATGCCCATAGATGGCACTAGATCCTCAGGAATTGGAGTCACAGATGCTTGTGAGACACCAAGTGGGTTCTGGGAATGGAATCCTGTTCTTCCAGAAGCTTAGCCAGTGTTTTGGCTGCCAAGTCATCTCTGCAGTCCTGATCAGTTCATTTACTCTGGGGTGGGGGTGGTACTGGGGACTGAACCGATGGACTTGTACACACTAGGCAAGTATCCTACCATTGGGCTACTACATCCCTAGCCAAGAATGAAAAAGGTCTGTTGTGAATAGCAAACATCCCGACTGGCTCTGCTCTTCTCAGACAGGTTCTAAAGTCACGAGGGAAACCAGGGTGGGTGTGTTTTCACTTGCCCAGGGCTTCACTGCTTAAAGCCATAATCAAGTTTAATTAGAACCGGAGTCACTGGTCCCATATATATTGCCAGCAGTAGTCTCGGTTCTTATAGGACAGTATCTCGCTTATGTCAGGTAAACACCGAATTGTCCCCATGCCAGTTCTAAAATCAGCTCCCAGGAGATGAAGCTGGAGGCAAGGGATAGAGGTTTGTCACAGACCCTTCTTCCAGCACCTGGAATGCCATCATTAACACTTTAATGAATTATTACAGCTTCCACCAGCCCACACCTGAGCTTCCAGCTGAGCACAGGGTCAGTATCTAAAAGACCCTGCCCAGGTCTGAGCCACTGTGTATCACGTGAGGAAGTCACCCAGGCTCAGGCAAACCCCACCTTCACAAGATCTTCCATCCTGAAAATACTTGCAACTTGGCTCTCTCCCTCCATTTTGGTCTCTGCTGGAGGACAAGATGAAAACTACATGAGCTGGCTGCTTTTGAAATCATTTGCACATTTACCTTTTCAGAGTCTCCAAAGTCTCCAAAACCCACCACTCTTTCAGACTCTTTTGTCAAGTGAGGTGAGATTTTTTTCCCTTCCTGTTGGATGTTCTAGGCTCCGGCATTGGCCAATGCCCCAAATATAGTTTCCATAGCAGTTCTTTAAAGAGACAATGGAAAGTTCCAGAAATGCAAGAGTTAAAACATTCGTTGCACATATTAGGACTATGACTGTTCTTAATAGGGCTACAACTGGCTCTCTGAGTGCTCTCATCTTATAGTAGACAGAGCTGGGTCCTGACGATCACCTGATACATGAATCACCTGCAGTTTTGTGATGGAAAAGTAAGTTTCTTGAACATCAAGCCAGACTATAGGAAAGGGGTCAGACAAAAGAGCCAGCCTGGGAAGATAGAACATTTCTTGCAATTCTGGACTAACTGGAATAGCCTATCTTTTCCCATGGTGGGCTGCCTGCCTGGCTTTTCTGAATGACCTGGCACTATGCTGTTTCTTGCTGTCTCTGTGTCTGCCTAGCCTCAGGTCTTTATGACAGTTGGTCTCTGAAAACCATCACTGCTGGACTCACTTCATATCCTGGTTACCCTGCCATGGTCCTCAACATTTACATATATGGTGGTTCAAATGAGAAATGTTCCCCACAGGCTCATTGGTTTGAACACTTGGTCCCCAGTAGGTGGCGCTGTTCTAGAAGGTTATGAAATGTTTAGGAATTGCAGCCTTACTAGAGGAAGTAGGTCTCTGTGGGTAGGCTTTGGCAGTTTATAACCCTGCCCCACCTCCAGTTCATTCTCTCTCAGCTTCATGTTTGTGGTTGATAATATACTCTATCAGGTTTCTGACCCACTGCCTGCTTTCAGGTTCCTGTCCCACTGCCTGCTGTCAGGTTCCTTCACCATAATGGACTCTCTCTCTAGATCCACAAGCTTGAAAAGACTCTTTTTTTCCTTAAGTTGCTATTTTGTCAGGAAGCTCTCTCACAAACAGAAAGCATCTAATAGGACATCCATGGAAACCTAAGTACTTGTTGGAAACACAGTGAGAGGGTGGCCTTGTCTTCAGTTGTGAACTTTTATTTGTTGGCCTCAGTCTTAGTTAGGGTTTCACTACTGTGAAGAAACACCATGACCAAGGCAACTCTTATAAAGGTTTACTATCGTCATGGTCCAAAGCATGGCATTGTGCAGGCAGACATGATGCTGGAAATAAATTCCTGCTGCTTTTTCAACCAAAAATTCAACCCCCATGAAAATACAGTTTGTACCATGGTCTGAGATGCACATACAGAAACAAAAGTCCCATAAAACAATGTCCACTGTTAAAAAAAAAAACTTTAATATTCTTTATTCTACTCCACAGAATTATTCTAATTCAATGAGGACAATACCTTGTCTGAGAGGATAAGATGGTAGTTCTAATAAAGTATATGCATGGTGTGTGTGTGTGTTGAGAGAGAGAGAGAGAGAGTCAGTGATGGGCAGGAAGAGAAGCTAAGAATTACATGAAGTGGAATAGTCATCACTACATGGTGGCCACAAAGAAATGGGTTTATACAGGTGCATGGTACAAGTAAGACAGATTGTAGCTGTGGCCAAATTAAGAGATAGAAAAATGTGAAATGAGGGCTTCAAACAAGATGAAAGAGACAAAGGTACACCTAGGACAAGTCATCAGACAGGATCAGAGGAGAAAGAGTTATCACCCCTGTCACTCTCCACTATGTCCATCTTGGGGACATGCTGCCCCACACTAGGCACTCCTGCTTGTACACCCAGGCATTTACTCTGCCTTTCATCAGCTTGGGAAGCAAACCAAGAATTCCAGATGCCAAAGGCAGAAAATTGGATCAAGAGGAACATGGAACTCCTGTGCAACATCTGGAAATGCTGAGTGGAACACATGGGTTTCTAGAACTCAGACCTGAGCTGAGGAGACACACAAAGGGCAAGGGATGAGATGGCATCGCAGCTGCCCAAGGGAGGGCTCTTTATCTCAAGATCCTGGAAGTATTTCTGCTGTCTACAGGAAAATAACAAAGGAACCCTGACGCCCCAGTGGTGGGACATTGGAAAGACAAGACCTAATATAAATTCACCTCCAAAACACTGAGGACAATCCATTGTTGGCAAACATTACCAGGCATAACAAACACAAACACGGACCTCTGGAAATTGGTATTACAGCACAGTCACTTACAGGAGGACAGAAAACATTCACTTAAGGTGACTGAATGCATAAAAGAAACCCGGGACTGTAAGAAACAAAATACAGCAAAGCCCCAGAAACCTTTAAATAGATATTAATAGAGAAATAAACAGGACCTCTAGGGATTAAAAATTTAATTGCTGAAATCAAAATTCTGTTTAGAAGGATTAAGTAACATATCAGATAAAGCCCAAGTTCTCTTGAACACTAATGAACTAAAATATAGGTCTGAGAAAATTACTCAGAAATCATTCGAGATGATGTGTTAGTAATGGGAGAAGAACAGCAAAACAATGCGTGATATAATACATGAAGACAGTAAAAAATGTGTACGAGGAGCCCGATGGTGGCGGCACACACCTTTAATCCCAGCACTCGGGAGGCAGAGGCAGGTGGATCTTTGAGTTTGAAGCCAGCCTGGTCTACAGAGTGAGTTCCAGAACACTTGGGGCTACACAGAGAAACCTCGTCTCAAATTAATAATTAATTAATTAATTAATTAGTACTGGAAATGTGTAAAAAGGGAAAAAATGTGTAAAAAATGTGTAAAAAAATGTGTATGATAATTACATAATGAATGGTCAAGTATTTTCCATTCTTGGTGAAAGAATGAGTGATATAAGTCTGAATTCAAAAAGCTTAAGAGTCTCAAACACAAAAATAAAAATAAATTCACATGCAAACACAGAGTAATAAAAGTACAGAACTCCAAAGGTATGAAGAAAACCATAAAAACAATCAGAGAAAAAGTAAATCATCTACAAAGAAATAAACCAGGAGATTTTTCAACAGGAACCACAGAGGCAACTGAGTGGAACAGAGCACCAGAGGTCTAGTCTAAAGGTCTAAAGGATAAATGAGTTCCACCCAGAATTTTATACCCAGCTGAACTAGCACCAGAGACTGGGTGGGGAGGCTGAGCTGAGAAAAAGTGAGCCCTTACTTTGACTTTTATGCTTTAAGATAAAAATATAAAAATGACATAGATAACCTCACTTAGCTTGCTTAGCTCACAAGAAAGACAAAACAAAGATAACAATGAACAAGAATATAGGCAATCAAATGTCCCCATGAAGCATTAGAAAATAGAATACAATTATTGACTTTTCCATCAATATTAATGACTCTGACTTGAGCATCTTTTGGGTACAAATAGAAATACTGCTGAACAACTGAAAGATGTTTATAAAGATATTAATGAAGAAGAAAACTGAAATCTGATTTCTGTAGGACATTTTTAGTGTTCATCATTTTTCCTCCAGTAAGGATAGCTCTTTGGGTACTAAAAAGTCATCTATAGAATTTTAAACTTTAATGAGCCAAGGTGCAGGTTCTACTGTTCACTGTCTATTGAACCGTTACAGTAACAGCCCTTGGGCATCATCACAATTACTTTTTCCTCCTCTGTTTCTCCTTCTACAAGGTTCTCTTCTCTCCCTAAGGCTTTAGATAGGATTATATCCCATGTCTTTCATCCATCAATCTTTATTTGAAATAGAAATAACACCAAATTGACTAAGGTATTAAATAGAGGAGAGACGGAGACATGAGTTCAAGGCAGGTTTGCTACAAATCCAGTCTGAGACCCTGTCTCAAAACAACAACAAAACCCAAAGAGAGTGTTAAGCAAAGAATCAATGTCAACTGCTAAATAACCTTTCTTCAGATTTTACAACTAAAGTGCCTAATGACTTTTAGAACATGAAAAACCTTTCCTTTGTATTTGGCTCTACAGAAGCATGTATGTTTCTATGAGGGTTAGACTGAAAGAAAATAATATTCCTGTTTGGAAAAAAAACAGGAAATAGCCCCAGGAGGTCAAGTTTATGACATTCTAACTACAGAAGAAAGTAAAAACAAAACACATGCCCCAGAAGACCCTGCTTAGTGTGTAGTCATATTACCCATATTGCTTTGCTTTCCATGTCACTAGTTCTTGGTTCTCCTGAGTTTCTCCAGATGTAGCTTTGAGGATATCAGCCCCTTCATCACCTAAAGATGTTTGCTTTTGAACAAACATGGGTCCTTCCCATTACCTCTCTTCTGGGCTTAAGGGAAGCAGCCTGGGTCTTGGGCTCAAAGAAATATGCCATATAGGAAGTCTCATCTTTAACAATAAGACCCTCAAATAGAGGGTCACAGTATGCCAAGCAATGACTATTTATCTCTGTCTCTCTCTCTCTCCCTCTCTCTCTCTCTCTCTCTCTCTCTCTCTCTCTCTCTCTCTCTCTCTATCTAAATATCTACAGTATGTACATGCCTTGTAGCTATATTTGAAAGCAGGCAGAACAAGTAAGTATCAATCCTCCATGTCCTCTGCTTCAGTTCCTGTTTCTGTGTTCCTGCTCTTAAGTGCTGCTATGATTTCTACCAATGATGGACTATGAGCTGAAATAAATCCCTGCCTTCCCAAGTTGCCTTTGGTCATAGTGTTTATCACAATGGGAAATCAAACCAAGATAACAATGTTTGCATATCATTTATGTATATCCTCCTGAGTAACTTAAAATCATCTCTAGGTGGCTTATAACATGCACTACAGTGTAAGTGCTAAGGGATAGTTGCTTTCATAACGTACTGTTCCAGGACTCATGTCCTGTTCAGTATATGCAGTATATTCCCCTACCCCAGCTCTCCATATTTTGATCTGAGCTTGGCTGGGTCAACAGACCAGGAACCCATGGATCTAGGGTACCAGTCATGTTCAGAACAGAGATGGATTTAAGAAGAGGGCCTTTCATGGTCTGTACTCACCAAAGGCTCTGCCATGATGATTCGAATCTTACGCTCCGCCTGAGTGGTGAAGTTCACAAATAAACTCTTGAGGACATACTCTCCTGGCTTGCTGTCTGGGTCCACATTGATCGGCAACATGGCCGGTGGTCCTTTCTCCCTGTGTGTGCCTGAAGCAGGTGGGACTGGAGGCTTGATGTAACCGTTGCCAACTGGAGAAGCTGAAAAAACAGAGTGGATTTTAATGGATGAAAAAAACATCATAAATATTCAGATGGTGTATGTTAGTAAATCATAAATGTAAAAGTGGATCATAAAAAGGTTGTGCTGCAAGCCATAGCCTGGTCATATTCCTTAGGAATGGTGTTAGAATTTAAATATTTTGATCATATGATGTTGTTTTTTTACAATTGAATACACCATCCCCAAAACCATCTTTCACATGGATATATCTTAAATTGTATAACATTTTAGATGTTTGGAACTTAAAAAAAAAATAATCTAGGCAAGTAGATTAGGAAGAATCAGAAAAGTGATTTCTTGTCTAGGTTTTTAATGGGGCTCCTTCTTTTCTATGTTTCATAGCTGATGAAACTCATGACTCATTGCTTCCACAAATCTCTAAGAGCCAATTTGCAAAAGCTCAGCTGGCTGCCGCTCTCAAACGGATGCACTGCTAGAAAGAAAAGATCTCAGCAGCTCATGCTTACAATCCTAACTTTGGGAGGCTGAGGCAGGACAACCTCTGTGAGTTCAAGGTCAACCTGGGTAACATAGGTGAGTTCAAGAACAGCTTGGTCTTCAGTAAGAGGAGGGGAAGAAGGTTCTGCCTGCCTTTTTATGCCCCTTTCTGCATAAACTCACCTGAGAAGCTTCTAATTGCATAATGTGGTGGTTTGAATACACTTGGCCCAAGGGATGTAGAACTATTGGGAGGTGTGGCCTTGTTGGAGGAAGTGCATCATTGTGGAGGCGGGCTTTGTGGGCTCCTAATGCTCAAACTCTGCCCAGCGTGGAAGAGACCCTCCTCCTAGCTGCCTGCAAAAGAGAGTCTCTTCTGGTTGCCTTCAGATTAACATGTAGAACTCTCAGCTCTTCCAGCACCATGTCTGCCTGGACACAGCCATGCTTCCCACCATGATGATAATGGACTGAACTCTGAAACTGTAAGCCAGCCCCAATTAAATGTTTTCTTTTAGAAGACTCGCCTTGGTAATGGTGTCTCTTCACAGCAATAAAACCCTAAGACACAGTAGATGGTAGTTAACACAGAGACCCTCAACTGGCCAAGGTGCAGAGAACAAGAGACTACAGAGGGCTCAGCTCTAAATGGAATACCCACCTTCCCACCAAGACTCAAAGATCAGAGTGTAAGAACCGGAGGCGGTGCATAACTACAAGAAAGCAGTGTTTTCTGGAGGCAGCCAGCTATTTGCACGTATGATTCACAGTGGATCTAACAGCACACATGCACAAGAGGGGGATCTGGGTTGAGCTGGGAGAGTGAATATATTCAGGACACATTGCAAGACACTTGGAGTTCTCAAAGAACCAATATCAAAAGGAGACAAGAGGCTCTATTGATGACATCCAAGATGTGGATTGGATTTTTGATCCTCATCACCACTGGGCCAAGTTACAGTGCCTGTTTTGGGTTTTACAAAATATGTAAAGTCATATTTGTTCTGATTCCCAGCAGGGGTAGCCACCAAGGCTTCTGGGATGGGGGATGGAGGGGGTCATGGTCTCCATACAGAACCCAATTTAATGGAAAAGTGTTTTTAATCAGATAGCTTCTAAAAATAATTTTATTTATGAATGCAAATGCTATATCTGTTTTTAATGGAATTTTGCTGTGTAGAATTCTGAGTATAGGATATTTGAGTGTGGTGGCATAAGCCTATAACTCCAGATACTGGGGAGGCTGAGGCAGGAGGCTCATTTGAGCATAGAGTTCAAGGCCAGCCAGGGCAACAAGTTGAATGCCTATTTCTTTTTGTTTTGCTTTGCTTTACCTCTTTAAAGGAGTCTCACTCTATAGTCCAGATTGGCCTCAAACTCGGAGCCAATCCTCCTGCTTTAGCCTCTCAAGTGTTGGGATGACAGCAATCTGTCACCATGCTTGTCTAAGAGAACTGTGATTTTCTAAGAGAAAAAAAATTCTAGCATCCACCAGCCAAGTACCAATCAGGTGTCAATTATCCTGTGAAGAAAGTAAGATCAGGTGAGCATAGGATAGAGATAGCAGGAACAAAGATGGTGGGACAGAGGTGAAATATGGCCTTTAAAGGGAACATGTGGTTTGGGGTGATGAGGTACAGGCATTAAGGGGAAGGATGACAGGAGGCAGGAAGCCCAGCTTATGGAGAGTGTTTATTCTACAGGCAAGTAGTCCAAGTCAGCAGACAGAGGTCTCTGTTGCTCATGCCTGCCTGGCCTCCAATGTTCGTGGACATCTTGTGTAAATAGGGCACTGCCTCAGCTCAGAGGGACACCGTATCTGCACTATCTTCCTACTGTATCAAGGTCACCATGCTTCAGAACCAGAGAACTGAATGTCAACCTAAAACCTTCCTTTGGAAACAATGCTCTATTATCCTGGTGTCTCACGGGGCTGGATGCATTTCTGGAGGCCAGCAGTAACTGTGAAGACATAAGATCCCGAGATCACGAGATCCTGGGACTAAACTCGTAATGATAGCGAGGTGCTGTTCAGGACAGTGACCCTTGGCACACCCCTGGCAAAGTCACAGATAGCTGAGATCCAGGCACCAGAATACCTGTTGTACAAACTCTCTGCTCATAAGCCCAAAGTACTCATCCACAGCTATTTTTAAAAAGAGTATCCTCCTGTATCTGATGTCTTTGTATGTAGAGTCTACGCACATATCAAGCCAACAGCCCCTGAGTCGAAGCAGAGAGTGAAGGGGAAGCAGTCTCTGGTTCAACAATGGCTCTGGGTTCACACAGTCCAGCCCTGAGAGATGGTGGCACAGGAAAGGTCATGGGTCTTCACCTTTGAGCCGAATCTACTCCCCTGTTTCAGAAAGCCTTCTTTATCTCACCGTCATCAATTTCCAACAAGTACTAGCCTCTGTCGATATCATTCTCAGGAAGAAGCTCAACAAGGCTTTTAGTGAAGTCACTTCTTACTGGAGAACTCCGTATTTGAGAATCAGGAAATCTGCACGGCTTGGTCATCAAAATCGATGCCAGCTTCTCCCTAGTATAAGCCTGGTGGTACGTGCCTGTAATCTCAACACTTAAGAAGGGGAAGCAAGAAGAAAAGAAGTTTGAGGCTAGCCCAGGCTATAGAACATTCTATCTCAGACAATGACAACAAATAAACCAAAACACCTCTAAGAATAACGACATAAAGATCACCCTTTATTTAATCATACCATAGATAAAATCACCAGCCCTTCCTTCCCCTGGGCATTTGCTTGCTTTTAATCCACACATCACTAATTTCATTTGTTCAAAAAGAGAGAAGAAAAGGGAAGTGAAAAAGAAACTCTCTTGTTGAGTTTCTAACTTTGCTACAGTCTTCTCTTCTGCCTTCTCCTTTCCTCAGCTTTTCAAGACACCATGCGTAGCCCAGGATAGCCTCAAGTCCTTCCTGTAGCTGACGATCTTCCTGCCTGCTTTACCAGCATTCCCAGGACTAGTGCAAGCATCCTTCTATGATCAGTAGAGGACTACCTCAGCTACAGTTAAAACGATGCTAGGAGGAAGAGAAAGGCAGCCTCTCTGTCCCCCCATGCGACCCCCAGAAGCTGAGAGCACAGCGGAATGGCGGGCAAACGGACCAGTCCTTGGTTGGAATTTGCCATAAGTAAATTCCACTTCCCACTGGACACAAGCACTTACTCCTCACTCACTTCCAGACAGCAGGTGCTCAATGGGCATCTAGGTTTCAGGCCCTGATCTAGGTACTGGGAATATGTTGGTGATGAGAGACAGTGTTTATTATTACTGTCTACTTTTCGACAAAGCAGATTCATCACACACACAGACCATAGATACACAAACATACACACAGATACACATAGATATATACAGACACACACAAACACACAGATACACAAACATACAACACAGATACACAAACATACACACAGATACACATAGATAACACACACAAACACACAGATACACAGACACATAGATATACACACACACAAACACACAGATACACAGATACACAAATATATAACACAGATGCACAAACATACACACAGATACACATAGATGCACAAACACACAGATATACAGACACACAAAATATACACAGAGACACACAGATACACAAATACACACAGAGATACATATAGATAACACACACACAAACACAGACACACAGACACATAAACATATACATAAAGACACACACAGGTACACACACACACACACAGAGGTACAAACACACAGATACACACACACACACACACACACACACACACAGAGTTAGATGACACACAGACTGTCAGATGATGGGTTCCAAATGGAAAGAGAATCTGAAGCGAAGCCCCTGCGTCCAGAAGCCTCTTTCTAGGCTTGACAAGAGGCAGCCTGAGATGCTGGGACTCAGGCTGAGAGTCAGGGATGGAAGCCAGGCACGTTTGTATGTGTGTCTAAGAAAGTCTAGACACACGTGGCCATCAGGATCTGCTTTTCTAGTTCATTCTGTGTGCTGTCCTGTATCTGTGCCCCCATCTCCGGGGAAACAGAGTCAAATGTCCAGCAGGTACACGGCACCTCTTCCTTGGTTCACAAAGTACGTGCCTTTGAAAAGAGGGCCAGTCCCCCTGGTTTTCCATCCAGTTGCCAGGATGGACAGAGCACACAGCCAGCTTTTTAAAGAACTGGGTGCTGTTTACAAACACTCCCCTTCCAGAAGTAATACTGAGGATTTGAAGTAAGATGCCTCAGTATCCCTACCCTGACAGGTAGCAAGCAACCCTCTGAAGTAGGTGCACTTCTTAGACATGGTGCGCTAGTTAACCCAACTACTCTCTAGAGATGGTGGACCTTATTTTTCAGCTAAGGAGTCGATGTGTTTAGGAGTCTGCCCATGCTTGGAGGGAATGTCTTTCTGTCGGTTCTTGGCGCTTTGTTCACTTTCAGGTGCCAGAGATTGTTCTTCAGAACTGAGACGCCCTTCGATCCCAAGTCTAGTTGTTCCCTAAGGCTCACTTTCTTTACCGGCATCACCAGGGACGTCGCATAAAACACAACTGAAGATTATGCAGCTGCCTGGAGAATGTGCCACACGGGGTGAAGGCGATAACAAATGGTACACTGTTGTATTTATGAGGGAGCTTAGGAAAGGTACCACAACTTCTCAGAAGGAGCAGAAGCTCTGGGAGTCAGGTAAAGTAAACCTGGGTAAGAAGGAAGAAAAAAACTCCTTCTAAACACAACAAGAACGATGTTAAGGAATTTGAGAGTGTTGAAAATATCTTTAAAAAATCAGTTTCTTTGAGCATCAGCAGAAGGTTGCTTAACAAAGTGTCAGGACAACAGCCAGAGAGACGGCTTAGAGACTGAGAGCACTCCTGCACTCTGAGGCAGCTCCTGCAGAGGACCCGGGTTTGGTTCCAACACTTACGGCACCAATACATTCCTCTACTCTGAGAGAAATTCCAGCCATTTTAAAATTGTTCCTGCACGTGTAGGGGTCCACAAGACACCCCTTGGATACCAGAAACTCTTAATCCTTACCATGATCCTAGAAGGCATGTTCTAGAATCTTCCACATCACTCAGTCTTTTACTTTCATTCTAGTGTAGTGAGAACATTTAATATAACTTTTACTCTCTTCTCTTTTCAAAACAATTATCTGTTTGTTTGTTCGTTCGTTTGTTTGTTTAATGTATAGCTATGTGTGTGCGGGCGCAGGTGGAGGCCAGAAGAGGGCATCAGATCCCTAAAACTGAAGTTACACATGGTTGGGAGCCACCAGGTAGGGGCTGGGAACTGAAGCCTGGTCCTCTGCAAGAGCAGCCAGTGCTCTTAGCTTCTGAGGCCTCTCTCCAGCCCCTACAGTTGCCTTATTGGGTCACCAGTCTCAGTCTCTAGGGTAATAGTATTTATTACGTACATGATTAACAGACAGAATTCTCACCTTGTCTTTTAAAATCAACCGGTATTTTTCAGACCAAACCCTAAAATTAGAGATAGTTGGTTGCATTCTCAGCTAGGCCAATTGCTTGCAAAAGCTAAAGTCCAAAGTTGGGCATGACAGTGCATGGCTATAATTTTAGCATGTGGATGACTGAGGCAGGAGGATCACAAGCCTACTAGTCGTCATCGTCCTCCTCCTTTCTCTTCCTCCTCCTCCTCCTCCTACATCACACACACACACACACACACACACACACACACACACAAAGACGGGAACACACACACCTAGCACACACAGACGTGTTAAAATTTAGATTTTTGATTAATAGCCATCTACTTCTACCTGCTGACCATCACGTTATTACATAGTTTAACCTGCAAGCAGCAGTGTGTTGGGGGAACCTCCAGTCTGGCTCAATCTAATCCAGAACCCATGGTGACACCCCAGAGGACCCTGGGCTCATCATATTCACAGTGTATGATTAAGCGTGCTCGTAGACGCCATAACAGAGAAAGCATCTTACATTAGGGGACATAAAAGGTGGCCCTGGTAAAAACCCAACCCCAGGCCAGCTGGACCCTCCATAACTTCAGGAGCACCTGCGGCTTATGCTGAAGGCAGACAAGGCAAGTTTGCCAGTGCGGGTTCTGCTCTAGCACGAGAGCAGGGTGGGGACTTCAGAAGATGAATGATTTGGAAGATGAAGTTTCTTACTGACTTACGGTGTAAGTCAATTTCTACACAGCCTCATATGTCTTCCGGGCATGGAGATGGCTTTGCCACACTGCATGGCCTCTTGAGCCACTGCGCACTGGGAACTAGGCACGGAGGATCTAGGGGGCATTGGAAGTCTAACCAATGATATACTTCAGAATGTGACAGCAGACATCACACTCTCGAGATTTACTGAGGACATGCAGCTCTCCCCTTCCTTCCTGTCCTTACAAAACCGCCCCTGCCTTTGGTCACTCTGAGAACAAGGGAGAAAGGCAGGGAGTTCAATCCAGGAAAGTCAGCACCAAGTCTCTGCCCTGTTCTCCTCTCTCTGCCGTCCCTCCAGTATTTTATCTGAGGAAAATGACTGCAACACCTTTGTGGCCTCTCTTCTAGCTGTCTGTCACCCGCTAAGATGCAATTACACAGACTTCCCCCTGGTTTTCAAAGTAGGCACTGTCACCAGAGCCTGAAGGAGTGTCTGCCAAGACCTGCCAGCAAAGGAAGATGAGGTTACAGTGACATTTCAAGGTCCCTTCTAGCCCTAAGGAGATCAAATAACCTTTGAGAGGCGGGATAATCCTGATTTTCAACTTCCCTTTCTCTCCAAGAGAACTGACAAAAGGTTCCTTCAGGAGTCATTTCCAAATGTGTTCTTCCTCCGGCCCCACCCCCACCACATAGGTCTCATATAGTCCAGGCTAGCCTAATAACCCTGGCTGGCTTTCAGGTCACAGATGTCTGTCACTATGCCTGGCTTTGCCCTGGGCCAGATGCTGCTGGAAACGCTGGAGTAGAGAGGAGGCTTGGCATTAACAGACAGCTGTTCTTTTAGAAAATTGGGGTTCAATTCCTATAAACACGTGGCAACTCACAACCATCTGTAAGTCCAGTTCCAGGGGATCCAATGCCACCTGCCTGGTCTCCATGGGCATTGTACATACATGGCACATATACACACATGCATGCATATATATATATATATATATGTGTGTGTGTGTGTGTGTGTGTGTGTGTGTGTGTATACATATATATATACACACACATATATACATACATATATATGTATATATATGCATATTAAAAAGGAGGTACTTTTTAAAGCTTCCAAAATAAAAACTTAGTAATCAACACTCACCTTCTCTTGAGGTAACATGAGCTAGTGAAGATCTACGCCCTATCCTTTCTACAGAGAAAAGCTTTGCCAATACCCCAACTTTCCCAGGCACACCTCTACTCTGCTAAAGAGTCTATAGTCACAGGAGGATGTATGGTATTTTTTGGTTGTGACCTCAATACTCATTTTAATATTTAACACTTAAAAAATACACATAATATGTTGAGTATCTGTTTTTCCCCAACCCTGTGCTGCCACAGTCTCTGCTCTGGGCTACAGAAGGCAGACGGTATGTATAGTCACACTCCCTCACCCTCGTCATCTCACTGTCCATTCCTGCATATGCTCAGGTTCTGCCATCACCCAGTGGCTGGAGAGTCCTTAACACAGGAATGTCTTGTCTTTTTTTTTGTTTGTTTATATGGTTGCTTTGTTTTTTCGAGACAGGGTTTCTCCATTTAGCCCTGGCTGTCCTAGAACTCTCTCTGTAGACCAGGCTGGCCTCGAACTCAGAGATCTACCTGCCTCTGCCTCCTGAGTGCTGAAATAACAGACACACACCGTTTCGTTTTTATTGTAAGCACGTGGCAATGTCCCCGGCACCACCATCTGAAAATCTGTGGTTCTTTTGTATTTGTTGCTGGTTCTTTTGTATTTGTTGCTGTGTCGTCATCCAATGTCACAGCAGTGGATCTGAGTGGATGCGATCATCAGAGTAGACTGATCAATTTGAACTCTAAAAGTGGTTGCATAAAATGGAGGCTTTACATTTTCCCCATTAGAGTTAGGTCTTTCGCGGCAAGCCAATGAACATAGACGTGATTTATAGAGTGAATGGAAGCCAGTGGGAACCACAGCAAACGTTGATCTGATGTTGGTGTGTAGGTCAGGGCACGAAAGAACTATTTAAAGCAACAACACACATGAAAAGATGATATGATACATACAGTGGGGAAAGAATGACGATGGGAACCAGACAGGCACCTGCCAGAATCTGAATCTTAGACTGAGATCCTGCCACGTTGACTTTGCTTCACAAAGAGAATATCCAAGTTATTTTCCTGGCACAATGACATCGTGATTAAGGTGCTTAAGAAGTATATTTAGATTACTGTCTCACAGTACTTTCTTAGCATTCTCTACCTTGCCAGGATGCTCGTTAGAATTCTTGTACCCAAACATTGACAACTGTTGGCTCTGTAACCTGGGGAGGATACTAGA
Organism: Arvicanthis niloticus; assembly: GCF_011762505.2. Lineage (NCBI taxonomy): Eukaryota > Metazoa > Chordata > Mammalia > Rodentia > Muridae > Arvicanthis > Arvicanthis niloticus. The sequence continues at coordinate 40,100,103 of NC_133432.1, forward strand.
GTCTTCAGTTTCTCAGTCAGAGAACAGGCATGACTCTGCCATTAGAGCACAGAGGGAATTGGGGATTCATCAAGACTGAGGAGCACTAGAGATAATATCCATACACAGTGTAACAGGATGCAGACACAAGTTCGATGTCATCATAAGAAAGCAGAGAGATCTGCAGTTAGGACCATTCTATACAAGTGTTCTAGTCTCTCTAGGTCAAGGAAGCAAGAAACACGGGAGGGTCCCAGGATGGATGCAGATTTGGTCCAAATCCTGATTCAACCAAACTAGCTGTCAGAAAATACACACTTTAATGGTAAGAAAAATATGAATATGAAATGCGTTAGGTGATAGCAAAGCATTATGGGTCACCTTGCTAGATATAATCACAGCATTTTGGGTAGCTAAGGAAATATCTGTGTTTTCTAGAATGGGTATTTAAAGGGTTTCAGTGACATGATGCTTACGTTTGATTAAAAATACTTTAGCAAAGAAAAACAAGGTTCTAAATAAACCCACATGACTAAGTCTTGATAACTGTCAGATGGGAGTACGACAATACGTAGTATATCATACAATCATTTCTCCTTTAAATTGGTTTAAACATTTCATAATAAGATGGTTTACAAAAAAAACACAACAAAAGGAAACAAATAAACCAACCAAGCAGGAGGACATAAGATATATTCATGAATACCAGCATTCATCAGGCGGAGGCAGGAGGATTATAAGTCTGGTAGGAGCCAGAACTACAGTCAGTCCAGGCTAGCTTGGGCTACACAGTGTACACAGTGAGTTCCACAGTGTCCTGAGCTGCATAGTAATAACCTGCCTCAAAAACAAAACAAAAACCATAAACCCAAAACCAAAATGATAACAAAAATCAAAACAAAATAAAAGCTGGGCAGTGGTGGCGCCCGCCTTTAATCCTAGCACTTGGGAGGCAGAGACAGGTGGATATCTGAGTTTGAGGCTAACCTGGTCAACAGAGTAAGCTCCAGGACAGCCTGGGCTACACAGAGAAACCCTGTCTCAAAAACAAACAAACAAACAACATATAAATAAATAAATAAGACTTATTTTTTTTCAATAACTGAGGGATTCTATGCGACAGCTTTAGTGCCAACAAACTGCTAAATTAAAAACCTGGACCCTAGCATTCAGATCAGCTTGCATCGGCTCACTAAGGGTTCAGCTCCTCTAGTGTGCTGCATAACCCAAACTGTACTGAGTAGTGTGGTGTGGGAACATTCAGGCAGAAAGACACACACACACAAAGAGGGCAGGCTGCCACTCAGCTATTCCTTACCACACTCATACTCCAACATGGTTTCCTTATGGAAATATTCTTTGTCTCCAAATACTAGTAAAGTGTCAGTCAACAAATTCATTATAAGACACACTGTCATTAAGGTTCTGGTGTGCTCATGGCACTCTGGGAAGTTCCACAGAGACAACAAAGGTAAAATTTAAAAGATAAGTTCAAAGACACAAGCAAACAATGCTACAGGACCGCACAGCCAGTCTGAACCACCAGCACAAGAGCACCAGACTTTAGGAGAGCATCCATTCACTCACAAGTTCATTCATTCATTCATCAAATCTTTCCTGAATGCCCACTCTACACCACACACTACCGTATCCACTGAGGAACAAGCCAGGCATGGCCCTTGCTCTCACGTAGCCCAAAGCATGCTGGAAGACAGGCATTCCACATAAATGCACATAGGTATATGGCTACACAGAGCTAAGTGCTGGCCAGGCAGCTATGATGGACCCAACGGGGACACACCTGTGACTGGGGGTTGCTAGCACTGGCTTTTCTGG
>NC_133432.1:41139417-41146917 GCF_011762505.2 Arvicanthis niloticus
GTTGTTTGTTTGTTTGTTTGTTTGAATCTGAATGGAGGTCCCTAAAAAAACTAAAAGAACTTCTTGGACTGTTGCTCTAGACAGTGTCTTCATCCCCCCCCCCACCCCCCGCAGCTCCTCCCCGGCCAATCAAAGGTCATCGATGGCTTTTTCTCTTCCTGTTCTTCCATCATAAATGACCCTTCCATGTTGATTGACTTCACCCCCACTGACTTAGATGGTTTCTGGAGTGTTCACCCTCTGTTGCATTTTTAGGAAATAGAAAAAGATACAAGAGGAACTTGCTCCTCCAAAGCCGTCCCCTGGAAGCCCCACCCACAGGAAGCTCCACCAACCAGAAGCCCCACCTACAGGAAGCCCCACCCAGAGGCTTTCTTATTGTGCCTTCTCTCTTAGTGGACAGAATGTTGATGTTTGACTGTCCCTAGCTGCAGAAAGAACTCTGTGGCTTCTCCACCCGGCAAGCACATTACACCAAGTAATGTTTGCACTGCATGGCAATGGATAATGGGTAAACAATTGGCCCGGTCTTTTCTGCAGAGGAGATAAAGGAAAGTCTTCAGGGGATGGGGCGTGGGAGAGGGTCGGGTGTCAGAGATGAGGATATTACTTATCGGACATCCTCAGTAAAAGAACATCGTGATACTGCTGTGGAGCTTAAAACAATTTCCATGTAGCTGGAAACCAAAGCGTGTGGGGGAGCTGGAGAACCCAGCAGGGGTTTCTAAATGCCCTTGGGGGCAAAGAGCAGAAGCTTGAGGACTTGCGGCGAAGGTGTCTCACCACTGGCTTGGCGTCTATTACTCTGACCGCGATGCAGAACGTGTAGTGTATTAAAGGATACAGCACTGAGACTGGGTGGATGGTTGGTGGGAGATCGAGTTTCTAGAGTTCTATACCCTGTGCCTATTGACATATTAAGGAGATGTTTGTGGATTTGAGATTTGTTTACTAACAGTACCTGCAAAGCTTAACGAGGGATGGAGAATAAAGGAGAATTGTTAGGTAGCTGGACAGGCACTGAAAGACAGACACACACACACACACACACACACACACACACACACCAGCTTTGGATTACGAGAAAATCCTATATATAGCTGCTGTGGACACACTTGAATACAACTCATTCTCCTAAGAAGCCCACACCCATTCTAATAAAAACTTCTCTTAACATCTGTATTAATATTTAATCTGCATTTAAAACGGTTAAATTTTGAGTGCCCCCCACCCCCAAAATGGCAGCACCGGTGATAGACTGAGGGCTACACAAAGAAACCCTGTCTCAAAGGGAGAAACAAAAGTTCCCAGCGGTTGATGACAGATTCAGCCTGCTCTGCTCATCTGCTGACTAAGCTACAGCTCCTATGGGAGCTGTGTGCACAAAGAGAAGTGAGGAGAGGTGTTAGCAAGGTGCTTATGCTTTCGGGGGGACAGAATACACTGTTATAGACATGAGGCCAAAGAATACAAAGGCTGCTCTGTTTGTAAATAAGTCTTTCTTTGATTAACAGACTAGTACAATGTTCAAGCAGAGAGAATACTTAGATCAAACAACCAGGAGTGTAAATAAATGTTCAATAAATAGTTAAGTGTCTTTCCTCAACAAATTAACTTGATCAGGCTGGAAAGATGGCTCAGCTATTAAAGGCACTGCTGTTCTTCCAGAGGTCCCAGGTTTAATTCCCAGCACCCACATGGCAGCTCACAATTCTTTGTAACTTCAGTTGCAGGGAACATTACGCCCTCTTCTGGCTTCCTCGGGTACTGCACACACGTGGTGCTCATACTTACAAACAAAACATTCAGACTCAGAAAATAAAAATAAATGAATCTTAAAAAAAAAAAAAAAAAAAAAGGCCTGACCACATGAATAGAATACATATAACATTCAAGTATTTCTTGTTCCTATTTTCTTTCTGAATAAACAAGCTGAAGATGTCACCATTTGTGGTGTTAATGGATTTCATAACTAATTCAGGATGTGGCTAAATTCATAGCACTGAAATAATTTACTTGAACTTCCTGGTTCCTACATGCTTAATTGTCAACTTTTAACACTGCATTAAACATGAGGTCTCCATGCTATTAATATGGGACATTCACATTATTTTATGCCTGTAATTATAGTTTGTTGACTATCCCTAGCTGTTGTGTGGTCTATTTAAAGTGTATCTCCTGAGACCCTTACATGTTTACTGTATTAGGAAAAAAAAGAAGATGTTCTCACGTATCTTGAGAGATGATATGATTTTATTGTTCCTGTTAAGAACTACTGAGATATATACTAGGTATCAGTATATTGTTAAGAACTACTGAGATATATACTAGGTATCAGGGAAGGTACGGGTATGTATGAACTATACACCCAGCAGTGCGTGACACTGGAGAATTGAAAAGAAATGCCAGTCACAATCCCAGATGCAACCATATACATTAAAAGTATTTTCAAGTGCCAGGAGAGGTGAAATATTCAACACTCGGGAGACAGAGGCAAAAGAATTACTGCAAGTTTGAGACCAGTCTGGACTACATCATGAATAGCAGCCTGACATTTACACCAAGACCCAGTCTACAGCAGAGACCCTTAGCTGTCATCTCAGCTGCCTCAAGCTTATCTATTACATCTGTCTGTCTGTCTGTTTGTCTGTCTGTCTATCTATCTATCTATCTATCTATCTATCTATCTATCTATCTATCTAGAGCAGGGGTTCTCAACCTGCCTACTGCTGCAACCCTTTAATACAGTTCCTTGTGTTGTGGTGACTCCCCCCCCCCACCAAACCATAACATTATTTTTGTTGCTACTTCATAACTGTAATTTTCCTGTTATGAATCATAATGTAAATATCTGATATGCAGGATATCTGATATGACCCTGTGAAAGGATCATTTGACAACCGGCCCCCCAAGGGGGCCATTTTTCACAGGCTTCGAACCTCTGGTTTAGAACAAGTAAATGAGTTATCTCATAGCAAAAGACAGCCCCTGTGCTTCCTTTTTTGTGATTTTAAAAATTATATTTTAAAATCGTTTTATTTTGTGTGAGAATGTTTTGCCTTAAACATTAATTAAATAATTAATTTATTAATTTATTAATTAAATGTTTGTCTGTTCTTCCGGAGGACCCAGGTTTAATCCCCAGCGTCCACATGGCAGCTCCCAAGCCTCTGTAACCACATGCATGCTTGTTGTCTGTGAGGTTCAAAAGATGGCTGATCCTCTGGAACTAGAGTTACAGATGGTTGTGAAGTGTAGCAGAATTCCCCCCCCCAATTAATTTAAGTATTAATGCAACAAGAAGCCTGTGATTGGACAGGGAAAGGGAGGCTGAGCTAAGAATTTTGGAGACAGAGACAGGGACAGGAAGAGAGGAGGAAGGAAGGAAAATGGAAGAGGAGAAAGACAATCCAGATTCCGCTTGGCTTTAAATAGCCACAAATAGCTATGAATATCATAAAAGGATGGAATAATTGGGATAACTTGTCTAATCTAGGTGGGCAGCTTGTATCATTATCAATTGGCTCTGAAATTATTGTGTGGGCATCTTGGGAATTGAGAATTTATTGACATTTAAATCTGACTGATTAATTATAAGCTTCTAGAGTTTTGATTTACTGGGTTAAGGGGGTTTGTGACAACTAGCTGCAGTGGTAGATGGCTGAGAAGGTACAGGAAGCTCTGAGGCAGGTGAACCAGAGACAGGAAGAGCACCGACTGGGGCTAGCCTAGAGGCAGCGAGATCGCAGGCAGAGAGTAGCTGGGTATAGTGCAGGATGGTGCCACCTTTTAAACATATTTCCTGCAACAGTGAAGTAACATTTAAGTTCTGAGAATTGAAATGTGCTTTCAAAATCTATTTAAATATAGTATTCACTGAACAGTGAACTCCTGGAAGTGACTTGAAGAGCCTCATTATTGTGTAAAGGACTGGAGCAAACTGGAGTGCCATACCGATAATAACCAAGAAAGTTAGAGAAATAAGAACAAGCATGCAGCGGGCTGGAGAGAAGGCCTGGCAGTTAAGAGAGCTCTTGCAGAGGACCTGATCTCAGTTCCCAGCATCCATGGCGAGTGGTTCACGACCACCTAGCTCCAGGGAGATCAGCTGTCTCGAGCCTCCATGGGGAGTGGCATGCATGTACACATACCACACACGCATAAACGTGAGTAAACATAAAATTCAAATGCAGACGGACTGTAACACTAAGATATTTACCTTAAAACAAATAGCGAGTGAACAGTATAGGTTCTTTAAAAGTTTAAGCAAAACAAAGAGCTTAAAACCTAAGCACATGGGAACAGACATGAAATTTAACTGAATTCAGTCAACCCTACACATTTTGCTTTACTAATGTCACCACACAATAGACAAGTATATTGCCATTTAAAAAGCATAGGTACCGTGCTGTAACTTAGTACAGAGAGAGAACTTGGACTCTAGTCATTCTATTACAGATCATGAGTTTGTCAAGACTGCACTCCACAGGAAGTAGGGCTGGGAGAAGGGGATACAGCTAGAAGAAGAAACAAGAGGGTTACAAAGTTGCAGCCATATTTTAAGGGTGTGGTGGCACTCACCTTTGATCCAAGTACTCAGAGGCAGAGGTAGGCAGATCTCTGTGAGCATGAAGCCAGCCTGGTCTACAGAACTAGTTCCAGAACAGCCAGAGTTACACAGAGAAACTCTGCCTCAAAACACACAAACAAAACAAGCAAACAAAAAGAAGTTGTTGATGATGATCAGGGCGGGATTTTTCTAGATTATTTGCATTTTATTCCTTCAAGACAGGGTTTCTTTGTGTAGCCTTGGCTGTCCTGGAACTCCCTCTCTTAGACCAGGCTGGCCTTGAACTCACAGAAACCCTCCTGCCTCTGTCTCTAGAGTGCTGGGATCAATGGTGTGTGCCACCAGACCCTGCATTTTATTCAAGAATGAAATAAAAACCCACCCAGATTTGTGAAAGTAACAAGGAAAACTATTCAAAATAAAGCAATAGAATAGAAAAGATCAGAATTTACTACCCTCTGGCAGCAGGTCACAGGACTGGATATTCAAGGGCCCCGGGTATTGTTTGGAGCTTTCTACTGTGAGAGTCAAGGGAAGTGGGGGTGGGTGGCAACTAAGACGGAAAGAGGGGTGGCTCTTTGTCTCAACTGGACAATTTTTTCAATATGGTCACTTTTTTTTTCTTCACTCATGTCTCTTCCTGTAACACATCTGGTTTTAATCATATGTATGCTCACTCATGCATAGGCATGAATTGGGAGATAGGAGGTTCTCCATAAAGGTCCCCTTGAAGATACAATTTATCTTACTGCACAGACATCCGAAATGGTTCGGCCTCTTCTATTCCCTGGGCCCAGATGCACTGGAGATGCATGTGAACAGACACTATCTTAAGTTTGATGGTGCTGGAGGTGAGGCACGTGTGATTTTCTTCTGCCCATGTACGATATGGGATCTGACAGAAAGCGGGTTCTGATTGGAGAATCTGAGTGAGGCTCTGTCCCTTGTTTCTGATAAGCTGACATTACTGCTCTGTGGGGCCCTTGTGCTGGGAATGACTCTCTCGGTGATGGTTATCACATGTCAGTAGATGTTAAAATCACCCAGAGGGATTAAAAAAAACAAAAAAAAAAAACAAAACAAACAAAAAAAAAAACCTCACTCCCAGTTGCATGTCATATGTAGCAAATCAGAATATCTAAGCACAGGACTCAGGCATCCTTCTTGTTAGTATTGCTTAGGCGATTCTGATGTGTGGAGAATGTCAAGAAACACTGTCTGTAGACACCCAAGGCTAACAGACCAAGAAGAAAGACTTGGCCCTAGTGGCTTGGGGCTTATTGTTCCTTTGATGGGTTTAGTAAACCAGGGCCTGGGAATGGGCAGGTTTCAATGACCAACGTGAAACCATGTTTTCGATTAAAAATCCAAGCCAATGACAGGTTGGCTTGACAGATTCGTGCATGCCTAAGAAGACTGGGAAATAAAGAAAGACAAATAAAATCAGCTGATTTGCCTGGCAGGAGGAGTAGGCAGAAGTCAAACTCAGGCCCTATGGTAAAGTCTTAGCAGGCTCTCAAGGACAGGTGTTATTTGATTATGAATGTATTTCTTTTCACTTTGATGGCCAGCAAGGGATCACTCTGGGTTTCAGAAGGGCACTTGCTTAAGAGTGAACCCTTGAAAAAGACCCTAATATCCCACGAGATGCAAGCGGATTATAGGAGGACATTGCATGGAGGATTTTTCAGAAGGTTCTAGACATCTGAACACATTGTAATGGGAGGACCCTTCCTAACCAGAGAGGGCCTGTGCAAGACCACAGCTAGCATCCTAGGCCACATCCCACATGCTCCAACCTGCCTGTGGATCTGGGTTTGTACTGCCTCCTCACACAGAGTGGTACTGACAGAGTCACCTAAGCTCGAGCAAGCAAGAATGACAAGGAGATATTCTTGGCTCGCAATGTCCCTGAAGATGCCCACTATCTTCTGGCCATGCAATGTGACTGAATTGAGTCCTAGAATGTCCTTTAGAATAATAATAAAAATAACATCAACCAAGCATGGTCAATGTGCCAGGTGCAGTACTTTATATCGAGTGTCACACGGGATACGTTCAAAAGTCTCAGTAAGATGGATTCTATTGCTTATCCTGTTCCTTCGCCTGAAGAAAGCGAAGGTCACATAGCCACTTTTGGGAACAGTCATCATCAAATTTAAAAATCGCAGTGCTCAGTACCAGACCTGTCAGACTTGGGTGGGGCTTAATCAGCTGATCCAGTGCCACATAGCCTGGGGAAAGAGCAATGGAGAGCCAAGGAACCCTCCCCATACAGTGGTGACACACCAGGGTCAATCACAAAGGAGTCTGGCAAGCGTTATCCCCTCCCCCAGCAAAGGATGACCCTTTGACTGTGACTGTGACAGGCGATCAACTGGAGATGAAAGCACAGAACTTCAGTGAGTGGCAAACAAGTTGCCATAAATGGGGTTCCCCGATAAATCAAGTGAGTCTCACAACATGAAACAAACACTATAAGCTTCAGGGAGACATTGCACCAAAATCCCGGGGCCTGGGGGCAAGCTTGGACACCATAAGTAGCCATCTTAAAAAAAGACTAAGAACCACTTGTCAACATTTTCCAGTCCAGACGCTTCTCCCACTTAAAGCACCGTGAGAGCAGAAAACCAACACCGTGTCCCACGAATGCTCCTTACATGGTGGGGACCATGAAGCCTGGCAGGAACTACAGTCAGATGGTCAACTCTTTATCAGGAGCCAGAGGCAGCCAGGGAGACCAGCAAAGGAGGACGGTGCCTGGAGACGTGGGCTACTTGCTCTGCACAAGTAAACCCTGCACTGCATGTTGCTCTCTTAACGTCTCTGCCTCCTCAACCTTGCACTAGAGAAGCCACACTATGCGTCTCTGCCTCCTCAACCTTGCACTAGAGAAGCCACACTATGCGGGGACTGAGAGCTGCCCTCCC
>NC_133432.1:42982489-43039989 GCF_011762505.2 Arvicanthis niloticus
ACACCCCACCCAAAACAACCCCCCCCCCCCCCCCCCCCCCCCCCCCCCCCCCCCCCCCCCCCCCCCCCCCCCCCCCCCCCCCCCCCCCCCCCCCCCCCCCCCCCCCCCCCCCCCCCCCCCCCCCCCCCCCCCCCCCCCCCCCCCCCCCCCCCCCCCCCCCCCCCCCCCCCCCCCCCCCCCCCCCCCCCCCCCCCCCCCCCCCCCCCCCCCCCCCCCCCCCCCCCCCCCCCCCCCCCCCCCCCCCCCCCCCCCCCCCCCCCCCCCCCCCCCCCCCCCCCCCCCCCCCCCCCCCCCCCCCCCCCCCCCCCCCCCCCCCCCCCCCCCCCCCCCCCCCCCCCCCCCCCCCCCCCCCCCCCCCCCCCCCCCCCCCCCCCCCCCCCCCCCCCCCCCCCCCCCCCCCCCCCCCCCCCCCCCCCCCCCCCCCCCCCCCCCCCCCCCCCCCCCCCCCCCCCCCCCCCCCCCCCCCCCCCCCCCCCCCCCCCCCCCCCCCCCCCCCCCCCCCCCCCCCCCCCCCCCCCCCCCCCCCCCCCCCCCCCCCCCCCCCCCCCCCCCCCCCCCCCCCCCCCCCCCCCCCCCCCCCCCCCCCCCCCCCCCCCCCCCCCCCCCCCCCCCCCCCCCCCCCCCCCCCCCCCCCCCCCCCCCCCCCCCCCCCCCCCCCCCCCCCCCCCCCCCCCCCCCCCCCCCCCCCCCCCCCCCCCCCCCCCCCCCCCCCCCCCCCCCCCCCCCCCCCCCCCCCCCCCCCCCCCCCCCCCCCCCCCCCCCCCCCCCCCCCCCCCCCCCCCCCCCCCCCCCCCCCCCCCCCCCCCCCCCCCCCCCCCCCCCCCCCCCCCCCCCCCCCCCCCCCCCCCCCCCCCCCCCCCCCCCCCCCCCCCCCCCCCCCCCCCCCCCCCCCCCCCCCCCCCCCCCCCCCCCCCCCCCCCCCCCCCCCCCCCCCCCCCCCCCCCCCCCCCCCCCCCCCCCCCCCCCCCCCCCCCCCCCCCCCCCCCCCCCCCCCCCCCCCCCCCCCCCCCCCCCCCCCCCCCCCCCCCCCCCCCCCCCCCCCCCCCCCCCCCCCCCCCCCCCCCCCCCCCCCCCCCCCCCCCCCCCCCCCCCCCCCCCCCCCCCCCCCCCCCCCCCCCCCCCCCCCCCCCCCCCCCCCCCCCCCCCCCCCCCCCCCCCCCCCCCCCCCCCCCCCCCCCCCCCCCCCCCCCCCCCCCCCCCCCCCCCCCCCCCCCCCCCCCCCCCCCCCCCCCCCCCCCCCCCCCCCCCCCCCCCCCCCCCCCCCCCCCCCCCCCCCCCCCCCCCCCCCCCCCCCCCCCCCCCCCCCCCCCCCCCCCCCCCCCCCCCCCCCCCCCCCCCCCCCCCCCCCCCCCCCCCCCCCCCCCCCCCCCCCCCCCCCCCCCCCCCCCCCCCCCCCCCCCCCCCCCCCCCCCCCCCCCCCCCCCCCCCCCCCCCCCCCCCCCCCCCCCCCCCCCCCCCCCCCCCCCCCCCCCCCCCCCCCCCCCCCCCCCCCCCCCCCCCCCCCCCCCCCCCCCCCCCCCCCCCCCCCCCCCCCCCCCCCCCCCCCCCCCCCCCCCCCCCCCCCCCCCCCCCCCCCCCCCCCCCCCCCCCCCCCCCCCCCCCCCCCCCCCCCCCCCCCCCCCCCCCCCCCCCCCCCCCCCCCCCCCCCCCCCCCCCCCCCCCCCCCCCCCCCCCCCCCCCCCCCCCCCCCCCCCCCCCCCCCCCCCCCCCCCCCCCCCCCCCCCCCCCCCCCCCCCCCCCCCCCCCCCCCCCCCCCCCCCCCCCCCCCCCCCCCCCCCCCCCCCCCCCCCCCCCCCCCCCCCCCCCCCCCCCCCCCCCCCCCCCCCCCCCCCCCCCCCCCCCCCCCCCCCCCCCCCCCCCCCCCCCCCCCCCCCCCCCCCCCCCCCCCCCCCCCCCCCCCCCCCCCCCCCCCCCCCCCCCCCCCCCCCCCCCCCCCCCCCCCCCCCCCCCCCCCCCCCCCCCCCCCCCCCCCCCCCCCCCCCCCCCCCCCCCCCCCCCCCCCCCCCCCCCCCCCCCCCCCCCCCCCCCCACCCCCCCCCCCCCCCCCCCCCCCCCCCCCCCCCCCCCCCCCCCCCCCCCCCCCCCCCCCCCCCCCCCCCCCCCCCCCCCCCCCCCCCCCCCCCCCCCCCCCCCCCCCCCCCCCCCCCCCCCCCCCCCCCCCCCCCCCCACCCCCCCCCCCCCCCCCCCCCCCCCCCCCCCCCCCCCCCCCCCCCCCCCCCCCCCCCCCCCCCCCCCCCCCCCCCCCCCCCCCCCCCCCCCCCCCCCCCCCCCCCCCCCCCCCCCCCCCCCCCCCCCCCCCCCCCCCCCCCCCCCCCCCCCCCCCCCCCCCCCCCCCCCCCCCCCCCCCCCCCCCCCCCCCCCCCCCCCCCCCCCCCCCCCCCCCCCCCCCCCCCCCCCCCCCCCCCCCCCCCCCCCCCCCCCCCCCCCCCCCCCCCCCCCCCCCCCCCCCCCCCCCCCCCCCCCCCCCCCCCCCCCCCCCCCCCCCCCCCCCCCCCCCCCCCCCCCCCCCCCCCCCCCCCCCCCCCCCCCCCCCCCCCCCCCCCCCCCCCCCCCCCCCCCCCCCCCCCCCCCCCCCCCCCCCCCCCCCCCCCCCCCCCCCCCCCCCCCCCCCCCCCCCCCCCCCCCCCCCCCCCCCCCCCCCCCCCCCCCCCCCCCCCCCCCCCACCCCCCCCCCCCCCCCCCCCCCCCCCCCCCCCCCCCCCCCCCCCCCCCCCCCCCCCCCCCCCCCCCCCCCCCCCCCCCCCCCCCCCCCCCCCCCCCCCCCCCCCCCCCCCCCCCCCCCCCCCCCCCCCCCCCCCCCCCCCCCCCCCCCCCCCCCCCCCCCCCCCCCCCCCCCCCCCCCCCCCCCCCCCCCCCCCCCCCCCCCCCCCCCCCCCCCCCCCCCCCCCCCCCCCCCCCCCCCCCCCCCCCCCCCCCCCCCCCCCCCCCCCCCCCCCCCCCCCCCCCCCCCCCCCCCCCCCCCCCCCCCCCCCCCCCCCCCCCCCCCCCCCCCCCCCCCCCCCCCCCCCCCCCCCCCCCCCCCCCCCCCCCCCCCCCCCCCCCCCCCCCCCCCCCCCCCCCCCCCCCCCCCCCCCCCCCCCCCCCCCCCCCCCCCCCCCCCCCCCCCCCCCCCCCCCCCCCCCCCCCCCCCCCCCCCCCCCCCCCCCCCCCCCCCCCCCCCCCCCCCCCCCCCCCCCCCCCCCCCCCCCCCCCCCCCCCCCCCCCCCCCCCCCCCCCCCCCCCCCCCCCCCCCCCCCCCCCCCCCCCCCCCCCCCCCCCCCCCCCCCCCCCCCCCCCCCCCCCCCCCCCCCCCCCCCCCCCCCCCCCCCCCCCCCCCCCCCCCCCCCCCCCCCCCCCCCCCCCCCCCCCCCCCCCCCCCCCCCCCCCCCCCCCCCCCCCCCCCCCCCCCCCCCCCCCCCCCCCCCCCCCCCCCCCCCCCCCCCCCCCCCCCCCCCCCCCCCCCCCCCCCCCCCCCCCCCCCCCCCCCCCCCCCCCCCCCCCCCCCCCCCCCCCCCCCCCCCCCCCCCCCCCCCCCCCCCCCCCCCCCCCCCCCCCCCCCCCCCCCCCCCCCCCCCCCCCCCCCCCCCCCCCCCCCCCCCCCCCCCCCCCCCCCCCCCCCCCCCCCCCCCCCCCCCCCCCCCCCCCCCCCCCCCCCCCCCCCCCCCCCCCCCCCCCCCCCCCCCCCCCCCCCCCCCCCCCCCCCCCCCCCCCCCCCCCCCCCCCCCCCCCCCCCCCCCCCCCCCCCCCCCCCCCCCCCCCCCCCCCCCCCCCCCCCCCCCCCCCCCCCCCCCCCCCCCCCCCCCCCCCCCCCCCCCCCCCCCCCCCCCCCCCCCCCCCCCCCCCCCCCCCCCCCCCCCCCCCCCCCCCCCCCCCCCCCCCCCCCCCCCCCCCCCCCCCCCCCCCCCCCCCCCCCCCCCCCCCCCCCCCCCCCCCCCCCCCCCCCCCCCCCCCCCCCCCCCCCCCCCCCCCCCCCCCCCCCCCCCCCCCCCCCCCCCCCCCCCCCCCCCCCCCCCCCCCCCCCCCCCCCCCCCCCCCCCCCCCCCCCCCCCCCCCCCCCCCCCCCCCCCCCCCCCCCCCCCCCCCCCCCCCCCCCCCCCCCCCCCCCCCCCCCCCCCCCCCCCCCCCCCCCCCCCCCCCCCCCCCCCCCCCCCCCCCCCCCCCCCCCCCCCCCCCCCCCCCCCCCCCCCCCCCCCCCCCCCCCCCCCCCCCCCCCCCCCCCCCCCCCCCCCCCCCCCCCCCCCCCCCCCCCCCCCCCCCCCCCCCCCCCCCCCCCCCCCCCCCCCCCCCCCCCCCCCCCCCCCCCCCCCCCCCCCCCCCCCCCCCCCCCCCCCCCCCCCCCCCCCCCCCCCCCCCCCCCCCCCCCCCCCCCCCCCCCCCCCCCCCCCCCCCCCCCCCCCCCCCCCCCCCCCCCCCCCCCCCCCCCCCCCCCCCCCCCCCCCCCCCCCCCCCCCCCCCCCCCCCCCCCCCCCCCCCCCCCCCCCCCCCCCCCCCCCCCCCCCCCCCCCCCCCCCCCCCCCCCCCCCCCCCCCCCCCCCCCCCCCCCCCCCCCCCCCCCCCCCCCCCCCCCCCCCCCCCCCCCCCCCCCCCCCCCCCCCCCCCCCCCCCCCCCCCCCCCCCCCCCCCCCCCCCCCCCCCCCCCCCCCCCCCCCCCCCCCCCCCCCCCCCCCCCCCCCCCCCCCCCCCCCCCCCCCCCCCCCCCCCCCCCCCCCCCCCCCCCCCCCCCCCCCCCCCCCCCCCCCCCCCCCCCCCCCCCCCCCCCCCCCCCCCCCCCCCCCCCCCCCCCCCCCCCCCCCCCCCCCCCCCCCCCCCCCCCCCCCCCCCCCCCCCCCCCCCCCCCCCCCCCCCCCCCCCCCCCCCCCCCCCCCCCCCCCCCCCCCCCCCCCCCCCCCCCCCCCCCCCCCCCCCCCCCCCCCCCCCCCCCCCCCCCCCCCCCCCCCCCCCCCCCCCCCCCCCCCCCCCCCCCCCCCCCCCCCCCCCCCCCCCCCCCCCCCCCCCCCCCCCCCCCCCCCCCCCCCCCCCCCCCCCCCCCCCCCCCCCCCCCCCCCCCCCCCCCCCCCCCCCCCCCCCCCCCCCCCCCCCCCCCCCCCCCCCCCCCCCCCCCCCCCCCCCCCCCCCCCCCCCCCCCCCCCCCCCCCCCCCCCCCCCCCCCCCCCCCCCCCCCCCCCCCCCCCCCCCCCCCCCCCCCCCCCCCCCCCCCCCCCCCCCCCCCCCCCCCCCCCCCCCCCCCCCCCCCCCCCCCCCCCCCCCCCCCCCCCCCCCCCCCCCCCCCCCCCCCCCCCCCCCCCCCCCCCCCCCCCCCCCCCCCCCCCCCCCCCCCCCCCCCCCCCCCCCCCCCCCCCCCCCCCCCCCCCCCCCCCCCCCCCCCCCCCCCCCCCCCCCCCCCCCCCCCCCCCCCCCCCCCCCCCCCCCCCCCCCCCCCCCCCCCCCCCCCCCCCCCCCCCCCCCCCCCCCCCCCCCCCCCCCCCCCCCCCCCCCCCCCCCCCCCCCCCCCCCCCCCCCCCCCCCCCCCCCCCCCCCCCCCCCCCCCCCCCCCCCCCCCCCCCCCCCCCCCCCCCCCCCCCCCCCCCCCCCCCCCCCCCCCCCCCCCCCCCCCCCCCCCCCCCCCCCCCCCCCCCCCCCCCCCCCCCCCCCCCCCCCCCCCCCCCCCCCCCCCCCCCCCCCCCCCCCCCCCCCCCCCCCCCCCCCCCCCCCCCCCCCCCCCCCCCCCCCCCCCCCCCCCCCCCCCCCCCCCCCCCCCCCCCCCCCCCCCCCCCCCCCCCCCCCCCCCCCCCCCCCCCCCCCCCCCCCCCCCCCCCCCCCCCCCCCCCCCCCCCCCCCCCCCCCCCCCCCCCCCCCCCCCCCCCCCCCCCCCCCCCCCCCCCCCCCCCCCCCCCCCCCCCCCCCCCCCCCCCCCCCCCCCCCCCCCCCCCCCCCCCCCCCCCCCCCCCCCCCCCCCCCCCCCCCCCCCCCCCCCCCCCCCACCCCCCCCCCCCCCCCCCCCCCCCCCCCCCCCCCCCCCCCCCCCCCCCCCCCCCCCCCCCCCCCCCCCCCCCCCCCCCCCCCCCCCCCCCCCCCCCCCCCCCCCCCCCCCCCCCCCCCCCCCCCCCCCCCCCCCCCCCCCCCCCCCCCCCCCCCCCCCCCCCCCCCCCCCCCCCCCCCCCCCCCCCCCCCCCCCCCCCCCCCCCCCCCCCCCCCCCCCCCCCCCCCCCCCCCCCCCCCCCCCCCCCCCCCCCCCCCCCCCCCCCCCCCCCCCCCCCCCCCCCCCCCCCCCCCCCCCCCCCCCCCCCCCCCCCCCCCCCCCCCCCCCCCCCCCCCCCCCCCCCCCCCCCCCCCCCCCCCCCCCCCCCCCCCCCCCCCCCCCCCCCCCCCCCCCCCCCCCCCCCCCCCCCCCCCCCCCCCCCCCCCCCCCCCCCCCCCCCCCCCCCCCCCCCCCCCCCCCCCCCCCCCCCCCCCCCCCCCCCCCCCCCCCCCCCCCCCCCCCCCCCCCCCCCCCCCCCCCCCCCCCCCCCCCCCCCCCCCCCCCCCCCCCCCCCCCCCCCCCCCCCCCCCCCCCCCCCCCCCCCCCCCCCCCCCCCCCCCCCCCCCCCCCCCCCCCCCCCCCCCCCCCCCCCCCCCCCCCCCCCCCCCCCCCCCCCCCCCCCCCCCCCCCCCCCCCCCCCCCCCCCCCCCCCCCCCCCCCCCCCCCCCCCCCCCCCCCCCCCCCCCCCCCCCCCCCCCCCCCCCCCCCCCCCCCCCCCCCCCCCCCCCCCCCCCCCCCCCCCCCCCCCCCCCCCCCCCCCCCCCCCCCCCCCCCCCCCCCCCCCCCCCCCCCCCCCCCCCCCCCCCCCCCCCCCCCCCCCCCCCCCCCCCCCCCCCCCCCCCCCCCCCCCCCCCCCCCCCCCCCCCCCCCCCCCCCCCCCCCCCCCCCCCCCCCCCCCCCCCCCCCCCCCCCCCCCCCCCCCCCCCCCCCCCCCCCCCCCCCCCCCCCCCCCCCCCCCCCCCCCCCCCCCCCCCCCCCCCCCCCCCCCCCCCCCCCCCCCCCCCCCCCCCCCCCCCCCCCCCCCCCCCCCCCCCCCCCCCCCCCCCCCCCCCCCCCCCCCCCCCCCCCCCCCCCCCCCCCCCCCCCCCCCCCCCCCCCCCCCCCCCCCCCCCCCCCCCCCCCCCCCCCCCCCCCCCCCCCCCCCCCCCCCCCCCCCCCCCCCCCCCCCCCCCCCCCCCCCCCCCCCCCCCCCCCCCCCCCCCCCCCCCCCCCCCCCCCCCCCCCCCCCCCCCCCCCCCCCCCCCCCCCCCCCCCCCCCCCCCCCCCCCCCCCCCCCCCCCCCCCCCCCCCCCCCCCCCCCCCCCCCCCCCCCCCCCCCCCCCCCCCCCCCCCCCCCCCCCCCCCCCCCCCCCCCCCCCCCCCCCCCCCCCCCCCCCCCCCCCCCCCCCCCCCCCCCCCCCCCCCCCCCCCCCCCCCCCCCCCCCCCCCCCCCCCCCCCCCCCCCCCCCCCCCCCCCCCCCCCCCCCCCCCCCCCCCCCCCCCCCCCCCCCCCCCCCCCCCCCCCCCCCCCCCCCCCCCCCCCCCCCCCCCCCCCCCCCCCCCCCCCCCCCCCCCCCCCCCCCCCCCCCCCCCCCCCCCCCCCCCCCCCCCCCCCCCCCCCCCCCCCCCCCCCCCCCCCCCCCCCCCCCCCCCCCCCCCCCCCCCCCCCCCCCCCCCCCCCCCCCCCCCCCCCCCCCCCCCCCCCCCCCCCCCCCCCCCCCCCCCCCCCCCCCCCCCCCCCCCCCCCCCCCCCCCCCCCCCCCCCCCCCCCCCCCCCCCCCCCCCCCCCCCCCCCCCCCCCCCCCCCCCCCCCCCCCCCCCCCCCCCCCCCCCCCCCCCCCCCCCCCCCCCCCCCCCCCCCCCCCCCCCACCCCCCCCCCCCCCCCCCCCCCCCCCCCCCCCCCCCCCCCCCCCCCCCCCCCCCCCCCCCCCCCCCCCCCCCCCCCCCCCCCCCCCCCCCCCCCCCCCCCCCCCCCCCCCCCCCCCCCCCCCCCCCCCCCCCCCCCCCCCCCCCCCCCCCCCCCCCCCCCCCCCCCCCCCCCCCCCCCCCCCCCCCCCCCCCCCCCCCCCCCCCCCCCCCCCCCCCCCCCCCCCCCCCCCCCCCCCCCCCCCCCCCCCCCCCCCCCCCCCCCCCCCCCCCCCCCCCCCCCCCCCCCCCCCCCCCCCCCCCCCCCCCCCCCCCCCCCCCCCCCCCCCCCCCCCCCCCCCCCCCCCCCCCCCCCCCCCCCCCCCCCCCCCCCCCCCCCCCCCCCCCCCCCCCCCCCCCCCCCCCCCCCCCCCCCCCCCCCCCCCCCCCCCCCCCCCCCCCCCCCCCCCCCCCCCCCCCCCCCCCCCCCCCCCCCCCCCCCCCCCCCCCCCCCCCCCCCCCCCCCCCCCCCCCCCCCCCCCCCCCCCCCCCCCCCCCCCCCCCCCCCCCCCCCCCCCCCCCCCCCCCCCCCCCCCCCCCCCCCCCCCCCCCCCCCCCCCCCCCCCCCCCCCCCCCCCCCCCCCCCCCCCCCCCCCCCCCCCCCCCCCCCCCCCCCCCCCCCCCCCCCCCCCCCCCCCCCCCCCCCCCCCCCCCCCCCCCCCCCCCCCCCCCCCCCCCCCCCCCCCCCCCCCCCCCCCCCCCCCCCCCCCCCCCCCCCCCCCCCCCCCCCCCCCCCCCCCCCCCCCCCCCCCCCCCCCCCCCCCCCCCCCCCCCCCCCCCCCCCCCCCCCCCCCCCCCCCCCCCCCCCCCCCCCCCCCCCCCCCCCCCCCCCCCAAGAGCTATCACATGTCCTGGGAAAGCCATGTGGGGGTGTTTCCTGCCCAGGCAAGGCAGAAGAGTGTCACTCTGTGTCCACTACCATGGTCTGGTGGTCTTCCCTGGGAGTCACACGTCAGCTTTCCTCTCCAGTTTGCTTTGGAGAACTCAACCTGCTGCCTTTGTCGGTGCCGACTTCACTCTCCCATCCTCCTCTGTACTTGGAAGAAATCATGTCCGTCATGTCGAGCTACATCAAAGTCCGGCTGTGCTTCTTGTCTCTTTTTTTTTTTTTTTTTTTTTTTTTTGGTTTTTAGAGACAGGGTTTCTCTGTGTAGCCCAGGCTGTCCTGGAACTCACTCTGTAGACCAGGCTGGCCTTGAACTCAGAAATCCGCCTGCCTCTGCCTCCCAAGTGCTGGGATTAAAGGCGTGCATCACCACCGCCCGGCTCTCATTTTCTTTCTTAGTTCTGTGTTTTCTTTTTGGCCTGTCTTTAAACAAGAACCAGAAGAAGGAAGAAGAGGAAGAGGTGGAGGAGAAGGAGGAAGAGGAGGAGAAGGAGAAGGAGGAGAAAGAAGGAGAAGGAAGGAGAAGGGGAGGAGAAGGAGGAAGAGGAGGAGGAGGAGGAGGAGGAGGAGGAGGAGGAGGAGGAGGAGGAGGAGGAGGAGGAGGAGGAGGAAAGTAGTCACTAAGCATTTGTGTGTAATGATACACACCTGTAATCCCAGCACTCAGGAAAGCTGAGTTGGAAGGAGTACTGGGAGTCTGAAGCAAGCCTGGGCCACATATCGAGGTCAAAGCCAACTTGAACTATATGGAGATAGCCTGTCTATGAAAAAAAAAAAAAAAAAAAAAAAACTCACCAAGCAAAATAAAATCTAAAGTAATAAATAATAAGGTAATAATGTAACATTATTCTAATTAGATACAGAGTAACTAGCTGGTCCCTTCAGATCCCAGGCTGGATATAGCTGAGTTTATTTTTTCATCTGCTCTTTTCTTCAGTCCCTTAAAATATGCTTTGTAACTTCATCCCCTGAGCATGCTGGGTTTGCCCCCTATCCCCCAGTGTTGGTGGCCTTGAGTACAGGACTTCACATATCCCGTGTAAGGAGTCTACACTGAGCCGTGCTGGGCGGTCTGGTAGCTGTCATTTTGAAGCATTTCCTGAAGGAATGTACCTTATAATTGCAGCTGTAAAGAAGAAGGCCCTGCTGTTGTCAAAAAGGAGGAGAAGGTACTTTACGAGTTATTCGGAACAGACATCAGATGTTGTGCAAGAAATGCACTGGGCCGTGAATGCACCAAGCTGTTCACCATAGGTAATGTGGGACTGTTGGCTATGTGTCCTTAGTGACTGTTCCTAAGGGACTGACACCATCGGTGTGGGTAATCATTCCACTTCAGAAAGATGATGGGAAGTTATACTAGAATCCGAATCTAGATTGCATCGTTCACATTCTGACTTAAAAGCAATTAAACACACAGGTATGGCCAAGCTTGGTGGCCCGTGCCTTTAACCCTTCTTTCATAGGACTTTGATTTGATTTGGTTTGACTTAGGTGCTGGGCTCAAACCCAGGGACTCAGAGCATCTGCTCTGCCACTGAGTTCTTCTCCAGATCTTCCACACCACTTTATTACGTTTATTTGTTGTGTGTGTGCGTGCACACACGCTACAGCATGCATGTGTGTGCACACACGCTACAGCATGCATGTGGAGGTCGGAGATCTACTCGTGGGCGTCTAGTCCCTCTTTCCATCATATGGAGCTCCTGAATTAAATTCAGGTCATCCAGCCTGGTGGTGGCAGGCACCTCTACCCACTGAGCCACCTCGATGACCTGTTCATACCACTTAAAATGTAACTATAGATTCTGTAAGGGAGGATTTCTGCATCTCTAGCACGTGGCTTTATAGTGTCGTTTTTAGTTTTGTTGTGCTCTGAGCCTCCAGGTCTCCTCCAGGCCAGCCTCTCCTGCCCTGACCTCAGCTCAGCATTGGTTTATTGACTCGATCAGTAATGTCGGGGATGCTGGCATTGCTTTTCAAAATATCCATAACACTTCTGAGTTGAGGCAAAAGTTTTAAAAATGATATGCTGTGGGGTTTTTTTTTGTCTTCTTTGGGATATTTTTATCTTTTAGATCTAAATCAGGCTCCTCAGAGCACACTGCCTCAGTTATTCCTGAAAGTGGGGGAACCCTTGTGGATAAGGTGCAAGGCCATCCATGTGAACCACAGATTCGGGCTCACCTGGGAGCTGGAAAACAAAGCCCTGGAGGAGGTAATGGCACCCTTGGTATTTACCGCACACTCCCAGCATGGGCACCGCAGGCTCCCAGCGTGGGTGGGAGCCTGGAAAGCAGACTCTTGTTTCTTTAATACCCAGGGCAGCTACTTTGAGATGAGTACCTACTCCACAAACAGGACCATGATGCGGATTCTATTGGCTTTTGTGTCCTCTGTGGGAAGGAACGACACCGGATATTACACCTGTTCTTCCTCAAAGCACCCCAGCCAGTCAGCGTTGGTGACCATCCTAGGTAACAGGCCACTCATGAAATCTGTTTGTTTGTTTGTTTGTTTGTTTGTTTGTTTGTTTTTTAATGCTGCCCTGGGACTCACTATGTAGATGGTTGGCCTTGAACTCACAGAAATCTACCTGTGTCTGCCTCCCCGGTGCTGGGATTAAAGGCGTGGGCCACCAGGCTTGTCTCTACTTGTGTCTGTAGTTGCTTTCAGTGTGGAATGTGGACTAGGCAGTCTAGACTGAGATTTCAGTATAATTTTCCACCGAGAAACAGAACAGGAAGGCTGGTGAGATAGCTCAGTTAGAAAAGACAATAGCTGTCAACCCTGGTGGCCCAAGTCCCATCCCTGGGACTCCTGGTAGGAAAGGACAGACTGCTGTGGGTTGTCTTCTGACCTCCACATGTGACCTTTACCAACTGTCCCACCCCAAAACAGAATACATGAGTATAATTTTTTGAAAATTAACATTTATTTTATGTGCATGGGTGTTCCTCTGCACTTATGCCTGGGCCCCAATGTGTGTGTGGTGTCTACAGAGGCCAGAAAAGGGCGTCAGATCCTTTGGGATGGGAGTCACAGGTGGCTGTGAGCCGCCATAAGGGTGCTGGGAATTAACTGAAGTTCTCTAGAAGAGCAGCCAGGGCTCTGCCAAGCTGTCTGTCCAGCTAAAAATTGTAAAAGAAGCTGAATTAGAATAGTGTGGTCAGGATAAGCTTCCCTCTACCCTGCTTTCTGTGTCCTGCCCCACCCCTCTTTTTCTTCGGAGGCTGTTGGCCACCAGCCTGAGAGCACAAAGAGCAGAGAGCAGGGTCCGGATGGCCATGTGTATAGTGGAATGATCTCTGGAGACCGCTGCAGCGAAACGAGGCTACTTTATTATTTCAGGGATAGAGTATATGAGGACTTTTTGGGGTTACAAGTTAAAAGGGCTAACTGGCCATAACATCATTTGGGTGGGAAGGGCTGACTGGTTATAAAGCAGTACTTAATTATGCAGGTGGGAAGCCAGAGCGAGACTTGTGTGCGGAGTTATACAGCCTCGCACAGAGCTCTGTACAAGGTCATTTTCCAGACAAGGCTAGCCACCTGTGTTCAGGGACACTCTCCAGACAGAGACAGAGAAGACCCACTAAGAAAGGGAGTCCCCCATTTTGGCTGAGCTCAGAAAGCCATCTGTCTTGGTGGACTGCTACCTTCATAGCAAGGTTCCCCGACAGCTCTCCTGTTCGGTCATGTACACTCAGATGCCACTGTCTTTTCTCAGACCACATTGCAATGGAACCAATCTGTGCATCTGACTTTGTTACATGACTGTAACTGCCTATGGACCGGGCAGTCCCTTCTATCCTTGGAGTCCCAGAACCTGGCACTAAACACCTGCCTAATGAACCCTTGTTCTGAGAATGTACTTAGTGAATCATGACAGTGAGAACTGTTCTCATGCTTGGTGACTAGGAACCGGGATGCCTGTGAGGATTTCAGAGTAGCAGCCACATATAGGTGATGTCACATAGGGTGCAGGCTTGAGTGATGTGAGCAAGCCGAGGACACAGTTGTGTTCTTAGCAGGGCAATATAGAGGCTCATGGGGAGGCCTTGCGGATGTCGCTTACTGCTTGGCTCTTTCATTTGCACCTGGAGATTATTTAACCTGGGGCCTGTCCCTGGGTCCTCTCAGTTTCTGAGTCATCTTTCCATCTCTAACATCCCATCCCTGATGAAAATCCTGACTACAAAAGATGATGGGTTCTGTCTGAGTGTCTCCTCTGCCTCTTTGTGGACTAGCCCAAACCACAGCTCACCGTTCTCAATGCTTCCTTCCATTAAAGTGACACATTTCTTAAAATGTCATGTACTGCAGACCTCTATGTGACCAGCCTGGTCTCCAAAGCAGGTTCCAAGTTAGCTGGGGCCACTCTGTAAAAACCTGCTCAAAAATAAATAAACAAAAATAAAATTATATGTGTGTTTGTGTACCATCCTTATACAAATTATCAATGCCTAGCTTGTAAATTTTCTTTTTACAGAAAAAGGGTTCATAAATGCTACCAGCTCACAGGAAGAGTATGAAATCGACCCGTATGAAAAGTTCTGCTTCTCAGTCACGTTTAAAGCATACCCTCGCATCCGATGCACATGGGCCTTCTCTCAAGCATCCTTTCCTTGTGAACAAAGTGGCCTGGAGGATGGATACAGGTGAGACACAGCACAGTCCTCCCTCATTGCTCTCGAGAAGGACAGGGATTTGTGGAAGTGAATTTTTTCATTTTGAGTGTGTACATACACGCTGATGTGCCTACCCTCCCCATCCTCCCCCAGTATCAAGTACCAAACCCAGGGCCTTGTCCGAGCCAGACAAACTCTGTGTCCCTCAGCTATAGGCTCAGCCCCATGAGTCTGTGAGTTGATTTATTGTTGAGTCAGAAAACTGAAGACTGAAAGCAAACGGCACCTGTGAGGAGAACCACCTCTCCTTCTCTTCCGGGACTAAAGCCTGCTGCATGAAAACAGAATCTTGGCAGTTTTCTGTCAAGAGACTGTGGTTTCCTGTCTGAATGCTGCACTCTGACAGTACCCGGTGGCTAAGAGCAGTTGTGAGTGATGGGGGAGTCGAACCTCCTTGCCAACTGAAAACATCTCCTGTAGGTGTACTGATTTATGTTCTCAGACATAAATGCAGAAATAGCCCAACCATAAATGAAAAAAAAAAATCTCATTCTTCTGGGGACTTGCTCAACTCTATTCAAGAGTGTTCTGGAGGAGAAATTATCACTCCTTCTTTGAAAAGCAAAAGCCAGCTTTCCCTGGTTTCTTCCTTTTACTATAGTGCCTCTTCTTTCTTTCCCTCCTTTACAGATTTTAGTCGTGTGTGTGTGTGTGTGTGTGTGTGTGTGTGTGTGTGTGTGTGGCAGTCTCTGTGTGTGACTGCAGTGTTCTTGGAGGTCAGAGGCTTGGGAAGCCCCTGGAGGTGGAGTTACAGTGGTTGTGAGTTCCCAACATGAGTACCGGGAACCCAACTCAAGTGGTCTGCAAGAGCAGTGTGGGTTTGTTCTTACCCGCTGCAGCCAATCTGCAGCACAACTCCTGCTATCTCTTACAGCCCAGGTAGACTTTCTTACTCAGGGTAGACTGTGAGAGCCAGGGCATCACTATCCTCTTCTAAGGAAGCCTGTGGTCTAGATCGGTCGCTTCTCAGCATGTGTTCCATAAATGTGAGAGTCACCTGGGCAATTGTCTTAAAAGGTAGAGTCATGGCTCACATCTCTAGACGTGCTACATCAAAATTGAGACAAATCGCTCTGATTTCTTTTCCAAGGTAGAGGCTTGATGTATGGTCTGGGATGGACTTGAATCCTTGAGTTCAAGGGTCCCTACCTTGGCCTCCTAAGGGGCCGCCACTACCGCGCTAGGCAGCAACGCATTAGATGCCCCGCACTGGCAGCAATGCAGTGCATCGGAAGCAAACCGTGGTTGCTGATTTGTCTTATCTGCTGTTTAACATGGCAGCCACCAGGATTAGAGTAGTGAGGACTTTACACTGGACCAGTCTAAACTGAGATGTAAAACATGCTCTGGGTTTTGAAGACATTGTATTTTTAAAAAAGAATGTAAGCCCAGCCACAATTTGAATCCCAATGGGATCAGCAGAGGCAAGCGGATCTCTCTGACTTCAAGGCCAGCCTGGTCTACAGAGTGAGTTCCAGGATAGCCAGGGCTACATAGAGAAGCCCTGTCTCGAAAACAACAACAAACAAACAACAACAAACAAACAAAACAGGAAGGTAAACTATCTCACTAATAATTTTCACACTGAGGCTATGTTTAAATGATTGTTTGAGGTGTGGGGACTTACAGAGATCAACGGATGTGCTTAGTCTCCCCTCACATTACTCCATGGTCTGCAGGGGATTTAAGGAGAGTGCGGCTGGTGTTTGTGGTTCATGATGGACTCTGATCACTGTGACAAGGAAGAGCTGAGCTCTTTCTGCCCTCCATGCTGCTCCCGGTGTTTCTTTCATGATTCTGTGCTTTTTTTTTTTTTTTTTTTTTTAATTTAATTCCCATAAGTGATTTGTAATTGGTCTTTGAGAAAGTGTGTGTGTGTGTGTGTGTGTGCGCGCGCACGCGTGAGTGTGCATACATGCATGTGTGTCTCTGTGTATGTGCGCGCGTGTGTCTATGTGTGTGTAGGATGGATGCCCTGGAACTGGAGTTATAGGCAGTTGTGAGCCGCTTCATGTGGGTGCTAGGGATTGAACTCAGGTCTTCTGGACGAGCAATGCTTGCTCTAAACTCCTGAGTTCTCTCTCTGCCTCTAAATTCTCCTGGGGATGGGGATGTGTGGGTGCACCCATGTGCAGAGGCCAGATCTACCTCCTCTGTTGTTCTCCACTGTTTTTAAAAAACTATTTCATATCATGCTTATGAGTGTTTTGCTTGCATGTGTGCCTGGTGGGGGATCAGATCACTTGGAAATGGAGTTATGTATGGATGGTTAAAAGTCACTATGTGGGTCCTAGGAGCCAAACCTAGGTCACCTGCAAAAACAAGTGCTCTTAACTCCTGACTCATCTCTCTGACCCTCTCCACTGTTTTGTTTGTTTTGTTTTTGAGACAGACTATCTCACTGAACTTGGATCTTGCTATTTTGACTAGACATGGTGGACATCATGTCGGCATCTGTGTGTCTCTGTGCGGCCTCCATACCCCGGCACTAAGGCTACAGAGCATGCTATTGTACCCTTCTTGTACGTGGTGGGGATTTGAACTCAGATCCTTGCACTGTGTTGCAAGCTTTATATACTGAGCCACCTCCCCAGCTCCCTATTTGGATTTTGGGGGGCAGAAGGGGACAGTTTGAGAAAGAATTTCTTTCTCTCTGTATTACTGGTTGTCCTGGAACTTGCTAGGTAGACCAGGCTGATCTTGAACTCACTGAGATCTTCCTGCCTCTGCTTCCAAAGTGCTGGGGCTCAAAGTGGGTGCCACTACGCCTGGCTCTCATAAGCGCTTATCTAGAACTTGAGTTTCAGAAGGAACAGATAGGGAGGAACCGATGACCACGGAGCCTGGGTTCAGGATAGCTGGGCTGCCCCTCCGTGGCAGTATAAGATCTAAGACAGCCTTAGAGACTCCTGTTGCATTCGAGGATAATTGCGAACCTGACTCAGGTAAAGAAGGAGTTAAATCTGATTTAACCAATGTTAAGATAGTGGTGCAGTTTAACGCATTGAATCCTAGCAGTCCAGGGGCAGAGCTGGTGGATCTCTGAGTTCCAGGCTAGCCTAGGCTACACAGTGAGGTCCAGGCCAGCCTGGACTACACAGCAAAGGGCTGTGTGAGTGGGTAAGAAACTACCATTTTCCTTCTCCCCCACAGGATGCATATTGTCACCGTGTGACCTGGTGACACACAGCAGACCCTCTTGGGGTATCATGGAGCTGTGTTTGCCATGTAGTCAGGGGCTACTCCGCTGGGCTGGGTAGCCATATGTCATCCTGGGGCTCCAACCTACAAGCCTGAACCCCAGCAATGTTCCATCCCAGCTTGAGCTGTCCTGTGTCCCTTTCATTTCCAGTCACCTGGGAGTAGCTTCCCATGTGACATCTCAGCTCTGAATTTATAACCTCTATAAAGATGGCTGAGCTGTCATCTCTCTAGCTCTGCCCCATTCAAGAAATGTGTGTGTGAACCAGGAAACGGATTCATTACCACTCCTAGACCTGACTTCTTGGAGAAAGCTGAGCCTGTGTGGTCTTCCATGCACCACGCATGGTACCCAGTGCTTGGTGTGAGATTCTCCAAAGGTTTCCAGAGAATAAAGAACATGGGTGTTGGCAGCAGGGAAGCCTGAGGCAAAGCAGTCGGCACTGAACAGTGTTTCCCCGAGTTCTATGAACCTTCTCTCTGCTGTAGGCTCTGGGTTGTGGAAAGAGGTAACACAAGTTCTATTCAACTTTGATGGGAAAAGTTTCAAATTCACTAATATGCTAGAAGGAGCTGGCATCTTTAGCTCCCCAGTAGATGCATCAGTTCTGTTGAGGCGAGTTGGGATGGTAAAGGATGGAGATCCCGTTTTGAGAGCTGACCCGAGTGGCGGGAAAGTTGCTGGGTTTTTTTTTTTTTTTTTTTTTTTTTTTTGTTTTTTTTTTTTTTTTATAATC
Organism: Arvicanthis niloticus; assembly: GCF_011762505.2. Taxonomy (NCBI): domain Eukaryota; kingdom Metazoa; phylum Chordata; class Mammalia; order Rodentia; family Muridae; genus Arvicanthis; species Arvicanthis niloticus. The sequence continues at coordinate 42,999,868 of NC_133432.1, forward strand.
TGTGTAGTAGCTGGACTCCTGCAGAAGCCTCGATGTGGTCGTGGTGTACACCAGAAGTCTCTCGGCTTCCCCACTTTCGTAGCTTCATTTCTGCAATTTACTTCCTCAAATCACACCCTGAGGCTCACTGGGGCTTGCCTTTCCGTGTTTGTGTCTGGTTTCCAGCTGCCGGGTGCCCTTTTACTTCTGAAAAAGAGACTGAAGGATATTCGCCCCTTACTTTGGGGCAAATTATCTAGAGTTACCAATAAATACCGAACCCACACTGGTGTCACGGTGGACACAACGTTTCCCCGGAGATGTTTCATCCAGTCCTCTATGAGTTTCCCTTCTGTCCCCACTGGGCTCTGAGTGTTTCCAAAGTGGAGCAGGGATCTCTCATGTGTTCACAGTCTGGATGACCCACTAGGGGCCTGCTCAGGACAAGAGTGGCTGCGCAGAAGCTTCTGGACGGGACCTGGGGCAAAGCTGACGTTTTCGTTTTTACTGGAATGGGGTTTGGGGGTAGGGGAATTGTGAGCCTGAGTGTGTACAACAAGGAAGGGGAAGATGTTTGTCTCTAGAGAAAGACCAAGAGGCCCAACTAAGCCTTGTCTCCATGTGTTCATGCTGACTGTAGCAGTGGCTCTGGCTCTTCTTTTCCAGGGCCATACAGTGAGACACTGTCTTAAACATATGTAATAAGTGTATTTAATATAATGGTTAAATTGCTTTATCTTAGTTATCATTTTAATAGCTAAATAGTGTTCAAGATTTTAAAAGTTGAAACAGGGTCTCATCGTATAGCACTGGCTGCTTTGGAACTGGAGACATAGATCAGACTGGCTGCAAACTCACAGAAATCCACCTGCCTGGCCCTACATATAACATTCTTTATGAATTATAAGCTGATTCCAGAGCCCTTGAACCAAGGTTGGCCTTTCTCAACTCCTCCCTCTGGGAACTAAATACAAGGAAGGAGAAAGTGACCTAATGATAGGGTGGCCCTCTTCCTAATTGTAATGACACTGCACTGTCTTGGTCTCCAAGATATGTCACTAGCAACTCAAATTTCCTGATGCCAAGTGGAAAAAGGGAGTGGGTTGGGGAAAAGGGGGGGTTTCGGAAGGAACCTGGATAAAATGAGGTTCTGAGCTTCCTGGTACCTGACAGTCCCTCTCGTTGCTGCTGGGGTCATAAGCATGGGAGGAAGGCAGGTGTGGCAATAGCCTGTTACTCCAGAACACTGGATGGAGGCTGAAGGCAGACGGAATGCAGATCTGAGGCCTGTCAAAACCACAGAAAGGCAAAAGGAGAGCTGTAAATCTGTCTGGACATTTGGTTCGGTGTCCCACCAAGTTACATGATCGATATCCTACCTGGATATTGTTGAAGAGAAAATACGTCAGGGGCTCTGTCTGTGATGAGCCACACCCTGTGGAGACAGCACCATGGACAGAAAAGACAAAGCCATGTGCTTTGTTCCACACAGTGCGAACACCATTGTGTGGTCGTTAGTTTCTCCATCAAATTGAGTGAAACTTTGAGCATGGTCCCTGGCCAACTGTGTCAGTCACTCAGTCCCTCTCCCCTCCCAGTCTCCATCATTATCTCTGACTCCTCCTTCTCTCCCTCTGACACAGGCAAGGCTCAGTATGTGATCCACACTGGCCTCGGACTCTCCTTTTAAAGGATTTATGTATTTTTATTTTCTGTGTATTAGCGTTTGCCTGAATGTCTATGTTGTGTGTACCATGTGCACAACTGGTGCCCATAGAGACCAGAAAAGAGCACTGGATGCCCTGGTGGAGTTATAGGTAGCTGTGAGCCACCATGTGGGTGTTGGGAACTGAACCTGGATCCTCTGGAAGAGCATCTAACACTCTTAACTGCTGAATCGTCTCTCCAGCCCTTGACCTTGAATTCTTTCTTAACCCTCCCATTTCTGCTTCTAGAGCACTGAGATTAGAGGTGCAGGCATGTGCCCATGCCCTCAACTACCGGCTGGGCTGTTTGTTTTGTTTTGTTTTGTTGTTTGTTTGTTTTTAAACTCTTTCTTATCCCTTCCCTTTTAAGGCCTTTGGTCGTTGTCCACAGAAAATCACACTTTCTGTTTTGGAGGCTCATGGCCTTTCCTGCCCTTCTGAAGCCTGGGAGTTGCTGCAGCCTGGCTCCCCCCAATCTGGCTGGCCTTTGGGGGTTCTCCTACAGTCTTTCTATCACTTCATTCTCCAGCATTCCTTCCTTGTCCAGAAGACTAGAATGAAAATGGGGAGTAGGGATGTGGCTCAGGTGGTACAGCGCTTGCCTCATTTCCAGAGCCCTGCTTCACTCTGCTTTCATAAAACCAGACGGGGTGGCACTCAGCAGGTAGAAGCAGGCATTCAAAGCCATCTTATAGCAAGTTCAAGGCCAGCATGGGATGCTGGAGACTCTCTCTTTTAAAAAAAGATACTGGACATAGTGGCACATGCCTTTAATCTCAGCACTTGGAAGGCAAAGACAAGTCTGGGTTTCTGAGTTCGAGTCTCGCCTGGTTTACAGAGTGAGTTCGAGGCAGTGGACATGGCAGGCAAGCAATCTAGCATGCACCTCACCTGCAGACCAACTGCTGCAAATTCTTGGCAGGTGCAAAAAGTGACTTCCATCTCATTTTGACGGCCAGGAGCATCTGACTAAGAGATAAGGGCACTCAGAGTGCTGGTGCCCAGGCAGCCCTGGCTCAAAGCTCCAGCTGTCCAGGTGCGTCTCAGGGCCAACTGGGAGCCTGAGGTTGGCTTTTTGCACATGCACACAGTACCTGAAATTTTGTTTATCTCAGTGCCTCTCAGGTGTGCCTTTTCCCATTCTTCCTCTGTAGGAACATTCTCTGAAACCTCAACTTTGCACTTTATGTGCTTTAAAGACAGTATCTCCCCATGTACCCCAGCTCAGCCTCAAACCTACGATCTTCTTGCCTCAACCTCCCGAGCACTGAGACAGAGGTGTGCACCACCACGACCACTTCCCATAACTGTCTTTACCTGTCTGCTTCTAACATCACGGTGTGAGTTTTAGGGTAACAAAAACACTCTTTCTCCAGGTTTGCTGCTGGAGACTTGATTCTTCCCACAGTCAGGTCTCTGGAAGAGCAGTCAGGGCTCTTAACCACCGAGCCCTACTTTGTACTTTTTATAACTTTTTATATACTGTTCTTCACTGAAGCCTCTCCTGGAAGCACAAGGCTAAGTTCATCTTTAATTCCTTCTCAAACAGCATATCTAAATTTTGCGATCATAAGAACAAGCCAGGAGAGTACATATTCCATGCAGAAAACGATGATGCCCAGTTCACCAAAATGTTCACGCTGAACATAAGAAGTAAGTTGAATCTCATTTTGTCTACTTTATTCTCCCATTAATTTTTAATCAAGAAGAGCCAAGCATGACTTAGAAGGGATGCTATAAAACTATTTTTTAAAAGATTATTTGTGTGTATATGAGTGAGTGTTTTGCCTGTGTGTGTGTGTCTCTGCACCACGTGCAGACAGTGCACATAAAGGCCACAAGAGGGCGTCGGACTACCACCCCACCTTACCCCCACTCCCTTGGAACTGGAGTTACAGATGGTTGTGAGCCACAATGTGGGTGTTTGGGAACACAGTTCCTCTGCAACCACAGCCAGTGCTCTTAACCCCTCAGCCATCTTGCCAGCCTCTGAAACTGCTTTTGTAAGCTCCATGTTCCTTGTGTATTGGCTTTAGTTATATATGTCCCTTTCTATGTTTGTTCTCTGAGCTAAGAAATGTTCCATCTCCAATTTGCTGTGACTTTACTGGCTTGGCGCTCTAAAAGGAACACTAAGGAAAGGCTGTACAGTCACCTGCTATTTATTTCTTTTAATGATTTGCATTTTGGTCTATGCAAAAGTAAGAAAAGACATATATTTCATTAGATTTTTTTGCAGATTTTTTTGTATGTGCACTGGTATTTTGCCTGCGTGTATGTCTGTATAAGGGTGTCAGATATTGGAGTTACAGACAGTTGTGAGCTGCCATGTCAATGCTGGGAATTGAACCCAGGTCCTCTGGAGGATATTTTTAAAGCTAAGTGTTATGTTGTGGTGTGCAGGTGTATGGAGGTTCTACACCTCAGCTCCCTCTAGGAGGTGAGTCACAGAGAGATGTTGCCTCCACCAGTCAAGAAGGTTTCGTGACAGAGGAGAAAGGGACCAAACAAGCATTTGAGGCATCCTAAATAAGGGACTGTACCAGGGGCACATAGCACCTGGGGTAAAGAGGCAGCCTAAGCTGAAGCCAGCTCTGAACTGATTCTGGAAAGACCCATCTTCCATGAGCTTACTGCATGCTACTTTCTGCAGAGAAACCTCAAGTGCTAGCAAAGGCCTCAGCCAGCCAGGCGTCCTGTTCCTCTGATGGCTACCCATTACCCTCTTGGACCTGGAAGAAGTGTTCGGACAAGTCTCCCAAGTAATGAGAACCTTGACATCTCTTGAAATGGAAGAGCCAAGCTGGACATGGTGGCGCACGCCTGTAATCCCAGCACTCGGGAGGCTGAGGCAGGAGGATCTTAGAGTTTGAGGCCAGCATAGGGTACACAGTGAAGCCCTGGTCCAAAAACCAAGAAGGAAAAAAAAAAAAAAAAGAAAGGGAATAAGAGAGGATGGGACGGAGGGAGGGCAAGAGAGGTAAGGGAAAGGAGGAAGAAAAAGAAAGGAAAAAGAAAAGTGAGAACAAGGCATAAGAGTCTATCACCTGTTGTCATGGATACAGCTTAAGAATGACATTGAAAATGCTTACCCTACACCCACAGTTTGTGTTCTTTGGGAACCATCTGTGGAAACCCTGACTTCCTGTCCTACCACGACCCCGCCCATCTGACTTCCTGTCCTACCATGACCCCGCCCATCTGACTTCCTGTCCTACCATGACCCTGCCCATCTAACATCCTTTTCCACCATTTTTTTTTTCAGCTGCACCGAGGAAATCCCAGAAGGAGTTTGGAATAAAAAGGCTAACAGAAAAGTGTTTGGACAGTGGGTGTCGAGCAGTACCCTAAATATGAGTGAGGCCGGGGAAGGGTTTCTGGTCAAATGCTGTGCATACAATTCTGTGGGCACGTCTTGCGAAACCATCTTTTTAAACTCGCCAGGTGTGCAGCCATTTGCTGTTGTGATAAACACACCCTGTCCCCAGAAATTCCCCCACCTGAAGTTGGGCACTGTGGCTGGCCTTTGCTGGGGAATTTTTATGAGAGTGCATCGTTCTGAGTGAGCATAAGACTCTTTTTGAGTCAGGCGAGAATCCCCAGGCAGATTCTGTCCAGTTTTACGTTTCAGGTCCCAGTTATCCTTAGATTTCATGACTCACAAGCCACAGTGCTGTGGAGTCCTGGAAATTCGTGGTGTGAAGAATAGTTACCAAAGGTGCAGCAAAACAGACTTAATGATCTGGAATTTTCATCCTTTTCGATTTTGTCAATTCCCTTATTTACTTTTAGCTGGCTAGTCTAGATTCCAGGGTTGTGTTTAGAGTCCTTCTAAAATTATACTAACAGTTTAGGGTCACCAGATAATATGGATTAATTCAAACAAAGAGTAGTGGCACAGCCCACCTCATATTCTAGGGACAAAAGCCAGAGGCTCCTAAGTTCAAGCTCAGCCTGGGCTCCATAGTGAGATCCTGTCTCAGAAATACGCAGAACAAAGCAAGCGCGTAAGCCAGAGCTGTGGCTTTGGAGAAATGTTAAGAACACCAGCTGCTCTTGCAGAGGACCTGGGTTTCATTCCCAGCACCCACATGACAGCTCACAACCATCTGTAGCTCCAGCTCCATTCCCCGGGGATCAAACACCCTCTTCTGGCCTCTGAGGGCCACAGGCATGTAAATGGCACACAAACACGCATGCAGGCAAACGGTCATACGAGTAACTTCTCTACACAAGTGTGACGAATCTTGGCAACAAACACATAGACTTCTTCTTATCTGAGGTGGGCTCTGTAAAAGGCTTATATGGGTATTGTTCACGTGACATCATGGTCCAGTTTTTAAAAATGGGTTCAGAATCATTTTTGACTTTCTGGAAAGGGAACTCATTGTTTACAGAAACAGAAACCAACTTTCTGTGGGGCACCCAGAACACACTGAATGCCCATTAGGTCTGAAAATGGTGGTTACTCGAACAGGATGTGAGAGACTCCAGCTACAGAGGAGCTGCCTGTTGAGAACTGAACACTGGACTTTTGTCTCTCCACCTAGTGACTGCTTCTCTTGCAGGCCCCTTCCCTTTCATCCAAGACAACATCTCCTTCTATGCGACCATTGGGCTCTGTCTCCCCTTCATTGTTGTTCTCACTGTGCTGATCTGTCACAAATATAAAAAGGTAAAAGCCGGCAAAGGCCCGTCCCTATCTTGACTCTGCAGCGCTGCAGACTGCCGCTGACTCCCTGTTCATCTCTCAAGCAATTTAGGTATGAAAGCCAGCTGCAGATGATCCAGGTGACGGGCCCCCTGGATAACGAGTATTTCTATGTTGACTTCAGGGACTATGAATATGACCTCAAGTGGGAGTTTCCAAGAGAAAATTTAGAGTTTGGTAAGGATCAACTGTTCAGAGGTTCTCTGGCATTTCCTTTCCCTTGCAAAACCTTTAACATTCGCTTACTCCATCTTTGCAGGGAAGGTCCTGGGGTCTGGTGCCTTCGGGAGAGTGATGAATGCCACAGCCTATGGGATTAGTAAAACAGGAGTCTCAATTCAGGTGGCAGTGAAGATGCTAAAAGGTACCGAAAGGTGGGGTTGTCTCAGCAAAGTCACTCAGAGAAGGAGTACAGCTGCCCCCCCCCTCCATTATTCTAACCACTGTTCCTGTCTGCTAAGCATGGAGGTTCATGAGGAGCAGGCAGTGACAGCAGTAAAGGCTGCAGGCGGTGAAGGCAAACCCCACTTCTTCCTCTTTCTCCTGGTTCAGTTGGTATCAGCTTTTGTGTTACAGTTTGACACAAATTCTGGGTAGAAAACAGACCAGGGACTTCTCACTTCCCATCCTCTCCCATCTGGCATCCACGCTCAGGCAGGAGCACCCTCAGCTGATTCTTAACCCCAGGCTTTGTGCATGCTGGGCACGTCCACTCCCTACCTTAGAGATCCATCCCAGCCCATCATTCTGTAACACCCTGTCTTGCTACATCGCTCAGGCAGGCCTTGAACTCACAATTTCAAGAATGCTGAGATGTATCATCCCCTCGTGACCGTCTGGCCCAGTCTTTTGCTGAGGTGTTCTCTGTAAGGGTAAAGGGAGCCCCTCCCCCCAAACACACACACACACACACACACACACACACACACACACACACACACAGAGACAGAGACAGAGACAGAGACAGAGACAGAGAGACACAGAGAGACACAGAGAGACAGAGAGACAGAGAGACAGAGACAGAGAGACAGAGACAGAGACAGAGAGACAGAGAGAGACAGAGAAACAGATACAGACAGAGAGTCACTGAAGTGCATTGCATTACACAAACCAATAGAAATGGCACACAGGACATAATAGACAGAAATCTCACAGCCTGAGCCTCCTAGTCATGTGACTGAGGCTTCCATACATCCTGGGTTACAGAAAGAAGCGGAAGCTTGTATTGTTGGAGGATGGCTTTAGGATCCATACATTTTTCTATAGATCAGATTCGGGATGTGAAAAGGGATGGACCTTTTCTTCCAGTGTCTGCAAGATACAAAACCCTAAAGTGAAGTCAGAACATGATCACTTGTTAAATCTGGGTAACAAATATGAAGGTTTCTTTTTACACTGTTTTCTTCACAAGTGCATCTTCGTTCCACAGACTAAGGAGCGTCGCTGTGCTATTCTCATACATACATATATGGAAACCGTACTTTGGTCCAGTTCACTAGCACCGCCCCCCACCCCCCACCCCCCATTGCCCTCTCTTGCCAATTTTCTTCCTATTGGTCCATTTCCTCTTCCCAAATAGTTCCCCTTCTACTTCCGGGCCTTTTCCTTTTAATCTAGATTCTACATATGAGAGATGGTGTGTGCTCTGTCTTCCTGAGTTTGGCATTTTTACTTAATATCATGGTGTCTGGTTCTATCCATGTTCCTGCAGATGGCCCAACCCATTCATTGCAGCTGAATAAACTGCTTGCTATGGGCCACATTTCCATCATCCATCCATCTGCAGCAGGCTCCTAGGCTGGTTAGATAGCACAGTGATTGTAATAGTGCCACCATCAACTTCCTGTGTGGAGTTCCTCATGTCTCCACTCAGTCCACACACTCACCCAAGGCCTGCCTCTGTAGTCCAGCTTCCCCTTCTGCACCGACAGCTCTCATGTCTGTTCCCTAAGCTTTGGCTTCATGTACTCCAATACTCATATCTCAGCGCCGTTCATCCAGGCTGAAGTCCCTCAACCCTGGCCCCCATCTCTACTCCAACCTGGTGATTACTGTGACATTTCAGTGAGACTACACATTCCACACAACCATAGAAACAAGAAAGCGGGTCTTGTCGCTGGTTCTCTCCCAGCCTTTCCCAACAGGTTTCCTGCACAGTGTCTGCTGGGCCCATCCTCATCTCTCCATGGTCTCCGTGATGGTCCCGTTGTGTCTCTCCTAACGGACACTAACGGTAGCTTTCAAAGAGCATCCCACCGTTCTGCTGGGGCTGTGTGCTGAGGTGGGGCGTGGCCACCATGCAGAACAGAGCATACCACCTTCTCGTTTGGCATCACACTTAGCATTGGCAGTGGCTTTCTACTGCTCTGAAAATGGTTCGCACAACCTTGAGCAATCCAGCCGTGGCTCAGCCTTTCCACCTCATTCTTAACACACCTTTCGGTTCTCCCAGTGCCGTGCTTCCCCGCCCACAGGCTTCACACAGGTGAATCCTTCCACCTGCTCTTCCCCTTTCACTGTAGGAAGCCTCTCATCTCTCAGATGTCAGCTTAGAGATCACTTCCTCAGGGACGCCTCCTCTCACGCCATGGGCAAGATCAAGTCCCTGGGGGCTAAGTGATACAACATGCACTCAGTGTGCTTGAGTCCCTGACTCTAATCCTAACATTAAAAACATAGTCGAGTCTTCTGCAGTAAGAACTATGTAGGCTTCTCCCAGAATTCTAGACTCTAGCACAGTGCGTTTGTTTAGCGATTCAGTTTGGGTCTAACCTTCTGCATCAGTCCCAAGCCTTCTGAAAGCAGCATGGGGCTTTTGCTGTGCTGCTGTTGCTTATTCCTGTGTTTTCTGCTGTCTCAGCCTGCGGTGGTCTTCTGTGTCCAGTCTCACTGAGGGAAAGACTCACTCAGCATGCTCCAGGGTCCAGTGGGCCCCTCTCTCTGCTTTTTCAGGCTGCCTGATGTCCCCCTAGTGTCACCCCACTGTACTTTCATTATATCTCCCTCATCTTGTGTGGTCATCCCTTAGTTTCTGCCGGAAGTTGGTTACACAGTCCCCTTTGCAGACACCAGAATCCCAGATGATCAGGTCCCTTCTATAACACAACGGTATTTGTATAGAACCAAGAGTCCATGGAATAGAGATTCCAAAGAAAGATGTTACCCTTGTCCCTGGGCCCCCCAAACCCATGGGAGCAGAGGTGCCCCAGGCAGCTACACTATCTTCAGTGACCTGAGCACTGGGCATAACAACCCTGGTGCTTGCATCCTAGCAAGGCTGTGGATCCAGCTTGCTCCACTGGGGAGAGTGAGTTGGTTTCTTTGTACAAGTTCTCCAACTCCACCACTTGGGGCATGCTTACAAATGGAAGTTTCTAGACCTGAGGGGCAACCTCATGTTGGAGACAACTATGCTTACTGAAGCTCCTCCTTCCGGTCTTCCTATCAGTTGAATTTTCTACTAGGAAAATCGTGTTCTGTTTATCATGTTGTCTACCTGCTTTGAGAGATGGGGTGGAATGAGTTTTATTTTCTTTGGTCAGGGAAAGTCAAATAGAAATGTAGATCCTTGCTGGACATGGCAGTGCATACTTTGATCCCAGCCCTCAGGAGGGAGAGGTAGGCAGGTCTCAGTGAATTCAAGACCAGCCTAATTAATCTACAGGGTGCGTTCCAGGCCAGTCAGGGCTATAGAGTGAGACCCCGTCTTGAGGAAGAGAAGGATATATTCATATAATTAACATCTATAACTCATGTTTTAAAACTCTGCCTTAAAACACGGGACATTATTGTCTAAATTCACGTATTATGTTTGTGTCAGTTTTTCTCTTCCAGTTTTGAATGTATGTAAGTTGTGGTCTGAACTGAGGAGAATCTTGGTTTCTAAAACAGCATACAGTTCCCTGGGGTCAACCCTGTTTCTGCTCCTCCACCAACAGAGAAAGCCGACACCTGTGAAAGAGAAGCGCTCATGTCAGAGCTCAAAATGATGACCCACCTGGGGCACCATGACAACATCGTGAATCTGCTGGGGGCATGCACACTGTCAGGTAACCCCTGCTCCGACCACTGCAGCCGGAGGCTGAGGCCTTTATATATCCTGCACTCTTTCCTCAGCCCCAGATTGTAGAAGTTTGGTCTGGTTCTTCCTCCCAGCCCCATGCTCCCAGAAAAAAAGACTCAGACTCAAAATATATTTACAAATACCTTGGCCGTAGAGCTAGGCTCTCCTCTGACTAAATCTAATAACCCATTCGTTCTAATCTTCATTCTGCCACGTGGCTGGCTGCCGCTGCTCAGGTGCCATGAGCCTGTCTCGTCTCATCGCATCACATCTTCCTGGGTGAATTTCCCCAGCCTGGCACTATCCCAGAATCCTTTCTGCCTCCCAGATGCCCTACCTCCTATTTCCTGCCTAAGCCATAGGCCATCAGACTTGTTATTGACAGTTGTCTTGTCCATATGGACATAAGCTATTCTCTCTACACCAGTACAAGTGGAATTAGATGTTGGTCCCTCTGAAGAGCACATGGCTCTGCTTTTCCCCTATTCTATCTGTCACAGAGTCCTAACTGCCTGAGAGAAAACCGCCACCCTGCACACTCATGTTGCGGAGTCTGAGCTCCTTCCCAGACTGTGAAACTGGCCTAAATGCAGGATGAAATCAGTTTCAGAATTCAGCACACACGCCCACACTGGTGCTGGTGAGGTCATACGTTTAGAACTCAAGAGAAAGACTAGAAGTCAGAGTTTTGCACATAGTGCTGAGATTGAAAATAAAGTCTAAGGTACAAGCTCATAAAAAGTACCTTCCAAAAGCAGGGAGAGCAGAACAGGCACAGGCCCCATTGTGCTACCTGTGATGCAGAGAGAGCGATCTCCGGTTCCTCTAAACCTGTAACTACAATTCTGTTTCAGGGCCAGTGTACTTGATTTTTGAATATTGTTGCTATGGCGACCTCCTCAACTACCTCAGAAGTAAAAGAGAAAAGTTTCACAAGACATGGACAGAGATTTTTAAGGAGCATAATTTCAGTTTTTACCCCACTTTCCAGTCACATTCAAATTCCAGGTAAGAGTGACATCAGAGCTTTATGGCTATCCACCCCGGGACAGACAGAAGGACCCCGGACAGACAGACAGACCACTGCACACACCCACCCCCAACCCCGCCTGGTAAGCGCCTGGAGGCACTGTGTGTGGCCTGAGACCTAAGGCAGCCATTTGTCTGTGCTGTGGACGTCTGTCCATATTATTTCTTTTTTTTTACTTAATGAAGTTTCAATTACCCACCAGAGGACGTGGCTCAAAAATACTAAATAGAAAAGTCCAGAAATAAACCATCCTTAAGTTTTAAGTAACTTCACAGAACAGCTTACTATTAATAGTATACTGTTTTATCATTGGTTACTATTGTTCATGTGTTACTATGCCCTATTTATTGGTATTTTATATATTATTATATTTCACTTATTATTTATTATTGTGTGAGTTTGTAGTGCTGGGGGAAAACCCAGGGCTTCATTCATATTCAACACATCCTCCTCCACCACCGAGCACCAGGGGCTGCCATGCATGCTCTACACCAGAGGAACTATCCTAGCACAGATGTGCGTGGCCAATAATTAGCTCCTTTGGTTCATTTTTGGTCACTGGGGTATTAAGTGTACTGAAAGCACTAAACCATTTTCCAAAGGGGAAGGGAGTCATCGAGTGGGATAAGCTCCTATGGTAGGACACCGAGCCCAGCTGTGTGCTTACCCCCAGAGGAGGGAAACATGGTTCACAGAAGCGGTGTTGAAAAGATGGCGCTGAGCTGGGGGTACAGCTTCCAGCAGAGCGCACACACACGCACGAGGCCCTGGGTACATCCCCAGCACGGCAGAAACCTACAGCTCAAACACATTTCTTAAAAAGAATAGCAAAACACCTCATTTATGAGCCCTGTGTTGCATGAACTCTGAAAAGGGCAATGGCTTGAATTTGGGAACAGGAGGACACGCTGTAACCCTGTTCTTCTCTTTATAAACTTCAGGACATAGAAACCATTTACAGCCCCAGTTCTGTTTTGTGTACCCAGTGTACAGCGGGACAGTGACCGAATGGCCCCTCTTACCCAGGTTGGCTCTGCAAGCCCCACGCACAGATGTTTTTAATGTACACGGGGTACCACTGACAAGCCGGCACTGGGCTTTCTATTCAAAAGCCCACTTGTAACTGAATCTGTTCCTCTGATGAAATGTACTTTTTCTAATAAAATGTCTGCTCAGAAGAACAATGTAAATAACAAAGAAACAAATTTATTTTTAATAGTATGCCGGGTTCACGAGAAGTTCAGATACACCCGCCCCCGGATCGGATCTCACGGTTCAATGAGAATCCAATTCACTCTGAAGGTAATGTTTTACTCTCGTTGGTAGCACTTTGAAATGAATCCAAGAGGCCCATGCCAGCTACTTTTAAACTTTTTTAAAATTACAAGTGTGTGTGTGTGTGTGTGTGCGCATGTGTGTGCATACACATGATGCATGGTGTGTGGTGTATATATGTGTGTGGTATGTGTATGTGTGTTTGTATATATATATGTGTGTGTGTGTATGTGTGTATGCGCAAGTGTGTGGGGTATATGTATGTGTGTATGTGTGTACATGTATGTGTGCTGTGTGTATATGTATATATGTATGTACATGTATTTGTTCTGTGAATGTATGTTTGTATGTGTGTATATGTGTGTTCAGTGTGTGTGCATGTGTGTAGGGTATGTGTATGTATATATGTGTGTGTGTGGTACGTGTATGTATATATGTGTTTGTGTATGTGTGATTTGTGTTTATGTGTATATGTGCTTTTGCATAGGGTGTGTGTATATGTGTGTGTTTATATGTGTATATGTGTGTATGTGTGTGGTATATACATTTGTATGTGTGTATATGTGTGTATGATATGTGTATGTGTGTGTGGTGTGTATATATATGTATGTGTGTGTGTTTGTATATGTATATATATGTGTGTGATGTGTGTATGTATGTGTGTGTTTGTATATGTATATATATGTGTGATGTGTGTATGTATGTGTGTGTGTTTATATGTGTATGGTATGTATGTATGTATGTATGTATATGTGTGTGTATATGTGTGTGTTTATATGTGTATGGTATGTATGTATGTATGTATATGTGTGTGTATGTGTGTGTGTTTATATGTGTATGGTATGTATGTATGTATGTATATGTGTGTGTATGTGTGTGTGTTTATATGTGTATGGTATGTATGTATGTATGTATATGTGTGTGTATATGTGTGTGTTTATATGTGTATGGTATGTATGTATGTATGTATATGTGTGTGTATGTGTGTGTGTTTATATGTGTATGGTATGTATGTATGTATGTATATGTGTGTGTATGTGTGTGTGTTTATATGTGTATGGTATGTATGTATGTATGTATATGTGTGTGTATGTGTGTGTGTTTATATGTGTATGGTATGTATGTATGTATGTATATGTGTGTGTATGTGTGTGTGTTTATATGTGTATGGTATGTATGTATGTATGTATATGTGTATGTATGTGTGTGTGTTTATATGTGTATGGTATGTATGTATGTATGTATATGTGTGTGTATGTCTGTGTGTTTATATGTGTATGGTATGTATGTATGTATGTATATGTGTGTGTATCTGTGTGTGTACTTGTGATCAGGCATACTCATGCTATGGCACCCCATGGAAGTCAGAGGACAACTGACTGAGAGAGCTGGTACTGGACAGATGTCAGCTTGTCAGGCCTAAGGGCAGCTTTTCTCACTGAGCCTTGGGCGGCAGAGCAGAAGCAGTGTGTCTTTGCTTAGGTCACAGACAGGCTTTGTCAGTGCGTGCTTTCTTGGAAAGTCAAAAGCCAGTAGTTGTGAACTCCATGCCCATGGTCAACTAACAAGCACCTAGAACTAGTTTGTTTGTTCAGAATACTCTTTATAAAGTCGTAAGCTAATTGGAGCCAGGTTGTACCTGCGAAGACAGTGAGTTCTAGACTCAGAGTTGACCTTCAGAACAGTTGGCTCCAGACAAGTTAGACATCCAGAGTCCCCGCTCCTCACTTATAAAATTGATCCAATACTACTTTCCTCTTAGGACTGTTAGAAGGACTAAACAGAAGGATGTGAAGTATAAAATACAGCTCATAAAATGCGGTGGACAGTCGATCAGTCTTTGTTTTTTTTTTTTTACTGACAGAATTTTTGAAGGGAAGGAGGGATAATGTTAGGATGTTTTGCCTACTGTGTATGTCTGTGCACCACCTGATTGCAGTGCCCTCGGAGACCCAGAAGAGGGCGTTAGATGCCCTGGGACTGGATTGTGAGCCACCATGTGAGTTCTGGGAACTGAACCCAGGTCTTCTGAAAGAGCAGCCAGTGCTCTTAACCACTGAGCCATCTCTCCTGCCCCAAGAAGGATTCAAATTAATATTCATTGTCTTAGCTCAGATGGCTTTAACAGATTATTAACGACTGGGTATCATAAACTGACTACATTATTTCTCACAGTTCTGGAGGCTCGAAAATCAAGATCATCAAGGAGCAGCTGACACTTACTCCTCACGTGGACGTGCTAATCTTACTGTGTCCCCAGCCCGCACACAGAGGCCAAGAACGAGCTTCCTTCTCTTTAAAAAAAACTTTTTTTTAAAAAATTGTGTTAGTGTCTTGTGGGGGAAATCCATTCTTTCCTTTCAACATGAAGGTTCCAGGGATTGAACTTGGGTCCTCTGTGGAAACACCTTTACCTGATGAGCCATCTTGCCCGTTCTCCTCTTCCTGTTTTATAGACTCCCTTGTCCCATGCTCATTACCTGGTCACTTCGCAAACACTCTATTCCTGATACTGTTGCTTGAGAGTTTGTTTGCCTGTATGTGTGTATATGTATGTGTGTGTGTATGTGTGTGTGTGTGTATGTATGTATGTATGTGCACCGTGTGTGCCTGGTACCTTTGGAGGCCAGAAGAAGAGTCACATTCCCTGGAACTAGCCTTACAGACAGTTGTGAGCCATCATATGGGTGCTGGGAACTAAGCCTGGGTCCTCTGCAAGAACATCCAGTGCTCTTAACCATGGAGCCATCCCTCCAGCCCCTTGGCAGTTGAACAGTACTTCATTCCAGAAAACAGAGTGACTGTTCAAGTAGACTAAGAAGAGGCTGGTTTATAGAGAGAAAAATGACTGAAGGGGAATAAAAAAGGGGAGGCAGAGATCAGGACAGGAATGGTGGTGCACGACTTTGACCCAAGCACACAGGATGCAGAGTGGTAGTCTGTGAGTTCAAGGTCAGCCAAGTCTACATAGCATATTCCAGGACAGCCAGGGACACGTGTCGCTTACAGGAACAGGCTGATCATTTTAGATCATTTTCCCGGGACTGGAGTCAGGAAATGAGAAAGGTGACTGATAGCTTAACATCAGTTTCCCTCAAGATAAACTCTTCAGTAAGGATAGAAGCAGAAGCCATTCCATCTTCGTGCCCAGAATGTGGCCTGCTCAGGAGGTTTGGTGGTTGCTTCTGATTTCTCCAAAGGTCAAATAATCCTTTCTCTTTGTATGATGAACCTTTCGTCTGTGTGACGGCCATTCGATTTGGTTTATTGAGCCTAGAGCAGGAGACCAGATCTAATGACTTATAAATATCTCCACACTGATGTCACCTTAGCTGCGTCTCACAGAGGTCTGATAGTGCACTGCCAAGTGTTTGGGGAATGCGAAGAGTGGATATATTTTTACAGATGAGATTGAATATGAAAACCAAAAGAGGCTAGAAGAAGAAGAGGAAGAAGATTTGAACGTGCTGACATTTGAAGACCTTCTTTGTTTTGCATATCAAGTGGCCAAAGGCATGGAGTTCCTGGAGTTCAAGTCGGTAAGCACCTTTTAAAGAGAAAACGGACAGAAAGTATAAAATAGAACCATAGAAAGGAACATGTGCATGCAGCTTTGAGCAAGTTGAGTCTACATTTGTTCCTTGGTCATTTTAACATGCCTCCCTTAATATCTGCACCCTGCCCCTAGCACTTCTCATACCTGTAATGTAGCCCTGTCGCTGGTTAGAGCCACTGTCCCATGGATGTCTAGGGAAGTCCCTGAAAAGCTACATTGAAGTGTTGTCACTCCTGCAGACACAGAGATTCACATTGTTCCCTGCAGTCAGGGGCATGAATGGAGGCCCAAAGTTCACCAGCTCTGCCTCCCCAGCCAGCCAGCCTGGACACATGCAGCCTAGACTGGCCACAGCACTGTGGAACCTGTCTCTACACAGTGGCTAGCCCGTATTCTCAAGCACTGCAGCAGGAAGGCTGTGGGACCTGCCCCAAATCGTGATCTCCCCGTGCATTAGTCACTGCTGCTGCTTCCCCGCTGTCCCTGTCATTCCATACTATCAGTCACCAAAGCCTCGAATCTTTATGTCTGCTGAAGCAATGTGGTGGTAAGCAGATTAGCAGGAGAAAAAGGATATAACATTTTTCCTGTGTGTGCCCTACACAAACTATTGAAACACAAGGAAGGGCTAGATGTCGCAAAGGCAGCCGGTGTCCCAAAGGCAGCCGGTGTCCTTGAGCAAACATTCTCTTCTGCTTGTTTTTGGGTCAGCCCTTTCCACAGGCCCACTGTAAACAGGGAACATGTAAAAACTGCCCTGAATTATCTAACCTGATCATCGTAGCTTGGCTGCCTTTTTACTCTTACTCATAGACATGTTATGACATGGACCTTTGAAGAACGTCCAGTTTTTAGACTGTTTGTCTTCACCGCAGGCCTTCTGCTCTAGTCACGCCCAGCACTGTGCTCTCCCCAGTCTGTGATTCTGTCACACATTGGTGTGGCTCCATGCGACACTGTGCTGGGGCAGAAACCCGATGAGGGTGTGACGTCAGGGCTCAGAGAATAATAGTAGTGATATCATAATGTAGCTAAGGGAGAGACAAGCAGACCTACAAATCAGATCAGTGTCTTGTGATTAATATTGTCACTGAAGTAAGCATGGCTACCCCCAAGGAACATGAATGGTAGATCTGGCCAGTGCAGGACAGGGAAAAAAATGGCTTCTGGTGAGGGCTCATGCAGCAGCTGAGGCAAGTTTTTAAAGAGATAAGAGAGCAGGGAACACAGATGGTTAGGGCGTGTGGGTCTTGGGGGAGATGCCTTCAGACGGAGGTAATCACAGAAGTCTGTAGAAGGAGAGTGAAGGGAAGGAGGTGCTCAGTGTGCCTATGTCACATGCAGAAGAAGTGTTTGGGTTGAAAATGGAGACTTGAGTGGTGGCAGTTGTGCCCTTAGGTTGAGTGGGACCTTGCCTTGATGGCAGACGTAGAGACCAGGAAGAGCCGTGGAGATGGGGGTGGGAGCAGGGGAGAGAACAGGAGAGCCTTGGATGGAATCCAGAGGGAAGGACAAGGAAGAGGACTGGGTAAAGCCAGGCCAGGCAGGGAAGGCTTCTTGCTGGTCTGCAGGAGCCTTTCCCAGAGCAGCAGTGGAGAAGATGGACAGAACAGGTAGACAGGAGGACATGTTGGGGTTGGGGACAGACGTCAAGGAGATGCCACATGAAGAAAAGCAGACTTGGAGAAGCTGATCTGGAGTCACGGCACAGACGTTCCCAGTTTTATAGGCTTTGTCCTTTTAAAGGCTGAAGGGGGTGTAGCGGACCCCTACGGATGCCATGTGCTTTCCAGCAATGCCTTCCAGAGTTCATTCCCTCCAGAGACTCTGCGCTCGACTCTCACAGACTCCTCGAAACTCATTGGCATCTTCTGTCTTGTCTGTCTGTCTGCCTCCTGCACCCTGTGTGTGCATGTGAGCATGCTGTGCCCGTGCATCCCTGCGTGCGTGCGTGCGTGCGTATGACTGTGGGGCACATGTACCATAGTGTGTGTACAGAGGACAAACTTCGGGAGTTAATTCTTCCACTGTGGGACCCAGGAATCGAGCTCAGGACATCATGGTTACATGGTAAATGCTTTTTCTCACTGAGCTGTCATCTCTTTGGTCCCCCAAACTTACTTCTTCTGAATACTTTCTTTGATATTAATCTATTTATTTATTTAGAGATAAGACCTCTCTGTATAGTCTAGGCTGGCCTCAAATTTGGAAGTCCTCCTCAGTGCTGAGATTATGGGTCTGCACCATCAGGCCTGTCAGACATGATGCAATTTTATTCCTAAAGCTGGCTCTTTATCCAGAAAAGATTCTGTTCTCACACCAGAAGCCGGCTCTGGAGCTCCATGAAGGCTCTTTTTTAGCTCTTCTTTTGCTCATAGCTCCAGGGATGCTTCAGATGACTGTGGCTGAGGTAAGGTAGGAGTCAGCCAGTGTTCGTGGGATGTGTGACAGTCACGGGTCACCCTCTGTCCTTTATAACTGTTGCGAGTCTCGGAAGGCGTGTAAGTCACAGCCAGCGTCATTCCAGCCTCTCTCTCCCAGTGTGTTCACAGAGACCTGGCAGCCAGGAACGTGCTGGTCACCCACAGGAAGGTGGTGAAGATCTGTGACTTTGGACTGGCCCGAGACATCCTGAGTGACTCCAGCTACGTCGTCAGGGGCAATGTGAGCCGTTTGCTTTTTGTCACAAGTACAGGAAACATCTGCACTCACTGTAATGCGCTTTTGATTTATGGTGACACTGAGGGGGAGGAAAAAAAAACCCCAGTGCTTTACTCATTTAGGCTGAAAAGACTTCTGTGCTCGATGAGAGCTAAGCAAAATAGCCACACATCTCTGGGGCTGACCACTCAGGGCAGGTCCATTAGGGGTTGGCATGCGATCTTCACAAAAAAAGAAAGAAAGAAAGAAAGAAAGAAAGAAAGAAAGAAAGAAAGGAAGGAAGGAAGAAATGCCCTTACTCGGAACTGTTTCAATTTCCTTAGCTATAAAGCGGCTGTTGAGTTATGTTTCCAACCATGAGAGAAGGTAACATGAACAACAGGCTTGTTTTTCTGAACAGGCAGCATACAGATATTCACTATAAAATTTAAAGGCACTGTAGTTTAATAGCGTTTGTTATTCTGTCACTATTAGACTAGTGCAGGAAGACCTAAGTAAAACATGACTGACGTTTGCTCATTAAAAGAGAATGGAAGGGGCCGGAGAGGGCTCAGTGGTTAACAGCACAAACCGCTTTTCCAGGGAACCAGGGCAGGATACTGACAAGCATCTATGAATCCAGTTCCAGGGAATCCAATGCCTCTGGCCTCTTTAGACATGTGTGCTCATGCGCACGTACCTACACATAATTAAAAATAAATTT
Organism: Arvicanthis niloticus; assembly: GCF_011762505.2. Lineage (NCBI taxonomy): Eukaryota > Metazoa > Chordata > Mammalia > Rodentia > Muridae > Arvicanthis > Arvicanthis niloticus. The sequence goes on from NC_133432.1 coordinate 43,019,552, forward strand.
AAAGTATGATGAGGTAAAATAAATGTTTAAGATGGGAAGAAAGAAAGAAAGGTAGATAGAAAATGATAGGTAGATACATAGATAGATAGATAGATAGATAGATAGATAGATAGATAGATAGATAAACAAATAATAAGATATCTCAGCAGATAAAAGCACTTGCTGCTACATCTGAGGACTAGAGCTGCCCCCAAAACCACACGGTGGAAAAAGCCGGAATCCTGTAAGTTGACCTCTGACCTTCACCTGTGTGCAGTAGCAATGCCCACACATGCACACAAATAAAAACATAATTTTTCTTCTTTTTGGTTTTTGAGACAGAATTTCTCTGTGTAGTCCAGGCTGTCCTGGAACTCACTCTGTAAACCAGGCTGGCCTTGAACTCAGAGATCTGCCTGCCTCTGTCTCCTGAGCACTGGGGATAAGGGTGTGCGTCACCACCATGTCCCCTTGGCATAAAATTTTTAAAGAAAGAAAGGAGGAAAAGAACAGTGGGGATGTCACTCAGGCGTAGAGCTCTTGCCTGGCCTTTATGAGGCTTTGGGTCAAGCCTCAGAATGAGGAAGAAAAAGAAGGAATTAGGACACCTTGGTACAAGTCCCTCTGGCGCTGTGTATTCAGTCAGTGCTGGGGGAGGGGAAGGGAGTGGGGGGGGGGAGTCTCAGTATTATCATCCCTGTTTGTGAAATAACAGCAGGCCAGATTGCTCCAGTTCCTCCTCTCTGCCCAACACCCTCTGAAAATACCCACTCTGGGAAGAGGAAATGGAGACAAAGAAAAGCATATTGCTCCGTGCACGGATGTGAGCGGTGCAGAGCCTGTGTCTGTGTCACTCACTGTGGTGTCTTCCTACTTCCTACAGGATTTTGAATTTACTTCCTAGGTTCCCAGAAACAAATCAATCAAATCAATAACATAGCCCTTTACCCAAAAATATGAGAACTCAAATTAATACTCGTCTCGGGTGGCTTAGAACCGGTTCCCAGGGATGGTAGCTGCAGCGATAATATGTGACTGCTCTGGGTGATTATGTGGCTTCCACGCCACTAGTGGGCTCTCCTGTGGGAAGGTGAATTCTATTCAGAACCTTCTGTTAATGAGTCAAGTGGCCCAGACTGGATTCATTCAGTGACTCCATTTGCATAGGATTTAAAAGAGGATTTCCTTCTGAGGCTCTGCTTTTGCCTGCTGGAACCAAATCAGAACAAAACCCTGCGCCCCAGGATCTAACTAACCACTGTGTCCTCATGCAAATTAGAGCAAAGCCCGTTTCACACTGCTGGAAGTTATTCAAGCCCAGAGGGCAGCCTGTGGTTATTTCTAGGTGTGATAACTTAAGTCCCCCACAGTCCTTGAGGATGTTCCTTCTCTTCAGTTCTGAGAAAAGCTCTGGTAAATGATTCTGTTCGGCCTGACCTTGTCTACCTCCCAGCAAAGACAGAGCTCTTCCTTAGTGAAGGGCGTTGCTACTGCACTTGCCAATTCCAAGCACAAGCCTTTGTCCAAGATGACTTTTAAAGAAGTGTATTTTGCCAGGAGTGGTGGTCCATGCCTTTAAACCCAACTCTCAGGAGGCAACGGCAGGCGGATCTGTGTGTTCGAGGTCCTATTCTGCTTCTTATGTAGCCCAGGCGACATAGTGTGACCCTGTCTCGGAATAGAAAAATAGATAGATGAAAGATAGATATAGAAAGGAGATGAATAAAACAGGTGATAGGTGTTAGATATACACAATAGATGATAGATAAATAGATAGATGATAAATAGATAAGAAACATATTTCTGAAAAGCTTCTACTTTTTTGTTTTCATCATTAAGAGTGTTCTTAGGTTTTAAATTTTATCATATAATGCTGGGCAGTGGTGGCGCATGCCTTTAATCCCAGCACTCAGGAAGCAGAGGCAGGTGGATCTCTGTGAGTCTGAGGCCAGCCTGGTCTACAGAGCCAGTTCCAGGACAGCCAGGGCTACATGGAGAAATCCTGTCTTGAAAACCAAAAATAAATAAGTAATTAGGTAAATAAATAAATAAATAAATAAATAAATAAATTTGATCATCTAACGGAAAACAAAACAAAAACTCACAAAGGCCGGAGAGATGGCTCAGTGGTTAGAGCGCTGGCTGCTCTTCCAGCCATTCCAGGCTCAGTTTCCACACCTACGTGTCAGCTCACGCCTGTTTGTAATTCTAGTTCCAGGAGACACAGCACTTTTACAGACATACATGAAGGCAAAACACCAATAAATCTTTGTTTTTAAATGGCCTCAGGTTTCCAATTTTATCATCTAACAACAACAAAGAGGGGCTGGAGAGATGGCTCAGTGGTTAGAGCACTGGCTGCTCTTGCTGAGGACCCAGGTTCAGTTCTCAACTCCCATGAGGTGGCTCACCTCTCTCTAGAACATCAGTTCCAAGGGATGTTGACACCCCCTTCTGGCATCCTCTGGCACTGCATGCATGTGGCACACTTACATACACGCAGACCAAACACTCGTGCACATAAAATTAAAAACAAAAGCCTTTTAAAAATCTCCAAGTCGACACGTGGGCGCTAACCCAGCCTCTCTTGCATTTTACACAGGCGCGGCTGCCAGTGAAGTGGATGGCACCCGAGAGCTTATTTGAAGGGATCTATACAATCAAGAGTGACGTCTGGTCCTACGGCATCCTTCTCTGGGAGATATTTTCACTGGGTACGTACGTGTGGCACAGGCAGGCCACTCTGGGCTCTGGCTTTGTGTCTCCCACTCCTCCTGCACCCCTCCTGCACCCCTTTACCTTGCAAGCCAGAGGGTGGGTGAAACACTGCTCAGTTGCTTGCAGCTTCTGGTCTGCCTCTGTTGTTATTTGCTGACATTTGCGATCTGCCTTTCCCGCCCTCTGGAATTGATTGGGGACTTCTGGATCCCTCGGTACAGGGTGGGTCTGGTCTGGCGCTGGGGAATCCTCTGTGCTTGTCTTCAGACAGAGTGCATGCTAAATAAACAAACAGGAAGACCAGTGTTTGTGGGGCCCCACTGAGCGTGCGCTTTTCCCAGGTGTGAACCCTTACCCCGGCATCCCTGTTGATGCTAACTTCTATAAACTGATTCAGAATGGATTTAAAATGGAGCAGCCATTCTATGCCACCGAAGAGATGTAAGTACAAGCAGACTGGGGCTGGACTGGGGTTGGGTACCAGACGTTTACTGTGGGCTCTAAGACTTCCAAATGCATGACAAAACCAAACACTTGCTGGCTTTGTTGGTTTGTTTGTTTCTTCTTTTGTTTTGTTTTCTTTTTGAGCCAAGGTTTCCCTGTGTAGCCCTGGCTGTCCTGTAGACCAGGCTGGCCTCAAGCTCAGAGATCCGCCAGCCTCTGCCTCCTGAGTGCTGTTATTAAAGGCGTGCGCCACCACCACTTGTTAAAGCTACTTTCCTACTACATTACAGAGCTTTTATCTACTTATTTATTTATGTATGTGGGTACACTGTTGCTGTTCTCAGACACACCAGAAGGGGGCATCAGACCCCATTACAGATGGTTGTGAGCCACCATGTGGTTGTTGGGAACTGAACTCAGGACCTCTGGAAGAGCAGTCAGTGCTCTTAACTGCTGAGCCATCTCTCCAGCCCATGATTCCTTTTTAAAAGCAGAGAAATCTTGGTACAGTGGCACCTGCCTTTAATTCCAGCACTTGGGAAGCAGAGAGGCAGACAGATCTCTGTGGTTTGAGGCTAACCTGGTCTACAGAGTAAGTTTGAGGACAGCCAAAGCTATGTAGTGGGATCCTGTCTTGAAAAAAAAAATCAGTCAATTAATCAATAAAATTTTTTAGGAGGGGGGCAACAGGAAGGGCAAGAGGACACTTGCCTATAACCCTAGTACTCCAGAGGTAAGGCATGAAGCTGTGGGCTAGCCTGTGCTAATGGCAAGATAAGGAAGGAAGGAAGGAAAGAAGAAAGGAAGGAGGAAAGGAGGGAAGGAGGGAACAAGAAGCAAAGAAACAAAGTAAGCAGAGAAAAACCGTTTGCTTCAGGTAGCCTTGCTGCCCTCCTGGGAGCACTCCAGGACTGCCTTTGTCTGCTTGGGGTACCTGAGGGTTTGACTTCACCTCACATCTCTGGTAAAAATTCTCGTTTGAGCTTCCCACAAAGCCAGCACACGGTGCACAGGCTGTCCCACACGGCGGGGCAGACGCTGCCCTGGGCGTTCGCTGTGGATGGCTCTGAGTTCATTCACACTGCCTCACCTCAGCCTCTGCTTGGCTCTCTCACAGATACTTTGTAATGCAATCCTGCTGGGCTTTTGACTCAAGGAAGCGGCCATCCTTCCCCAACCTGACTTCATTTTTAGGATGTCAGCTGGCAGAGGCAGAGGAAGCAGTAAGTAGAGACATGGCTTGATGATAACCGTCCCCGGGGAGATGTGTGGGTGTCAGCCCCAGCACCGATGTCCTCAGATCTGGTTGTGGCAGGTTGTCTTTCTCACCTCACTTTGTCTCACCTCACTTCCACAGTTATGTGCAGCAAGACCTACTTCCTGGTGTGGGCTTGGGGGCCGGGGCTTTCCTGTGATTTCATCCAACTGATGAATAAGTTAAAAGCCCTGCAGGGTCCGGTGCAAAGGACTACACAACTAAATAAACCTTAACTCCTCCAGGAGCCACTGGCCTGTTCTAAATCAATGCGACACATGAACATAGGCTCCTCTCAACTGTGTGAGGGTGGGTGTGGATGGGAAGGGCTCTAGCCCAAAGCCCTAAGACTCATTCCATCTCTGCTGCCCAGTCCTCACTGATGTGAATGATGGCAAATTTCTTCTTTGGCCTTGATGTTCCCATCTGTAAAATGGGTTGCAAAGCTAAATAAATGATCCTTGAGCAACAGGATCTTGGTATTACCTCACTAGCCCCTCCTTAGCACTCCCAGCACAGGAGGGGGCTGCTCCAGATGAGAGTGGAGCCTTGAATTCTCATAGCCCAGGTTCAGATCCTGCCTCTGTCACGAACATCTCATGTAGTGTTTGCTACTTTACACTTTAATGTGGACATCTTGTGGGATGATAGTTCTGTAAAGGATAAACCATCTGCCATCTGCCTTTTTCCTACTTTTCATTAAAATGAGCGGCTGCTGTTTCAGAGAAACCAAAACCCATGGAAGGGGCTGGAGAGATGGCCCAGTGGTTAGAGCACTGGCTGCTCTTGCAGAGGACCAGGGGTCACTTCCCAGTGAACATGAACATGGTGGCTCACAAGCGCCTGTAACTACAATTTTAGGCACTCCGATGCCCTCTTCTGGCCTTTGTGGGCACTGCATTCCCATACTGAAGAACACACTCATAGCCATAAAGTAAACAAAACTTTAAAACAAGCCATAGAAACTACCCACATTCATAGTTTTATATTTTTAAGATTATTTAAATTTTCAGCTTTAAAAAAAAAGAACTAAAAAATACTAATTTTTAGCTTTGTGTATTAGTGTGTATGGGGACCCTCAGAAAACAGAAGAGGGTGTGGAGTCCCGAGTCCCCTGGAGCTGGAGTTACAAGTAATCGCGAGCCACCTTACACAGGCTCCCGGCACCAAACTCAGGTCTTCTGCAAGAGCAGCCAGTGTTCTTGACCACTGAGCCACCGCTCCCTCCCCTACATTCATATTTTACGATCTGTATAAAAGTAAGGTTTATTTAAGAACTGTGCTTTCTAGGCACCCAGGTGAGACTTGCTCAGCTGGTCATCCTTGCTGCCTCTCCCCTTTTCCAGATGTACCAGAACATGGGTGGCAGCGTTCCAGAACATCCATCCATCCACCAAAACAGGCGGCCTATCAGCAGAGAGGCAGGCTCAGAGCCACCGTCACCACAGGCCCAGGTGAAGATTCACAGAGAAAGAAGCTAGCGAGGAGGCCTTGGATCCCGCCACCCTAGACAGGCTGTAGAGCTGCAGAGCCAAGGCTAGCCTCGCCTCAGAGGAAGCGCCCTACCGGCCTGTTGCTTCGCTGGACTTTTCTCTAGATGCTATCCGCCATTACTCCAAAGTGACCACCCCTCGTACAGGCAGAAGAGCCAGCAATGAGACTTACTGGTAAGCCTGCCTAAACTGGGAGGCCTTTCCAGGCCGGCTTGAGGGGAAAGCCATGTATCTGAAATATAGCATATTCTTGTAAATACATAAAACAAAACAAACCCAGTTTTGCTAAGGAGAAAGAAGCAAAATATGATTTTTTTAAAAAAAAATCTATGTTTTAAAATAATATGTAACTTTTTCATCTGTTTAGTGATATATTTTATGGATGGAAATAAACTTTCTACTCTAGAAACGTTGGTTCTTGGTCCTTTACTTGAACCGTAAGCTCCTGGCCTCATCGGTACATGAGATTTCTTGGTTTTTGTTGTTGTCGTTTGTTTGTTTTTTCTCTTGAGCAGCTGCACTCTTGGGGATGCTTGGTGTTGTTTGGTTTTGAGACAGGATCTAATGATCTAGCTCAGGCTGGCCTCAAACCTGGGATCCTCCTGCCTCTGCCTTGTGTCCTGGGGTGAGCAGCGTGCATCACCACATCTGGTAAAAGGCCAGCTCTTTCACGGGAATGTTAAAGCATCCCGAGTCAGCCAGACTGAGGACAGCGGGTACCACGTCTGCTGCTCTCCATAACTCCCTTGCCTACCCATTTGCTGTTGGCCTTTCAAAGCTGAGCAACTTTCAGCCCGTAGGCTTATAAACTCGCCTTGCTCTGTCCCTTTGCACGCTGGATATCACTGAGTTCTACCCTTTATTTCTTTGCTTTGTCCTAAGACAGGATCTCATGTACCCCAGGCTGGTCTCAGATGGACGGTGTAGCTAAGGATGACCTTGAACTTCCGGTTCTCCTGTCCCTACCTCCTGAGTGCTGGAATCCCAGCTGTGCCACCATGCCCAGTTTTATCTGATTCTTTGGCCTCTTTTCCATCTAATGCAGTGTTTCTCACCCTTCCTAATGCCGAGACCCTTTAATACAGTTTCTCATGTGTGGTGACCCCCCAATGGTAAAATGATTTCATTGCTACTTCATAACTGTAATTTTGCTACTGTTTTTTTTTTTTTTTAAGATTTATTTATTATATATGGGTACACTGTCTTCAGACACACCAGAAGAGAGCATCAGATCTCATTACAGATGGTTGTGAGCCACCATGTGGTTGCTGGGATTTGAACTCAGGACCTTTGGAAGTGCAGTCAGTGCTCCTAACCACTGAGCCATCTCTCCAGCCCCATTTTGCTACTGTTATGAATCATAATATAAATATCTAATGTGCTATTGCTACGGGGGTCTCCACCCATAGGTTGAGAACAAAACCGCTGCTCTAATGTGTCTCTTACCTGATGCAAGTTCCATCTCCCTAAGCACTGACATTTTTGAGTGTGTCGCCGCGTCTTGTAAGCACCAGGTCTCTCCGTTGATTCAGCTTCCACCCCTCTGCTTCTGTTTCACCTCTTGACACTGTCTTCAGAGTGTTTTCTCTCTAGCCAAAACTGCTTGGATGGTCCTGGATGTGTCTGGGGTTTTCTAGCCCTCTCTTCTGCCTCAGCCTTCGTCTCCACGCCCACCAGGGATAGCTGCCTCCATGGCAACCAGTGAGAGCTTCTTGTCTATATCATTAGATTGTCTCTGCACAGACAGCCTTCCTGTCTGATGCTGTAATTAGCTTCTGTGACAATGTTCTCTCTCTCTCTCTCTAGAGGTTTGTTTATTTATTTATATGAGTACACTGTCGCTGTCTTCAGACACACCAGAAGAGAGCATCGGATCCCATTACAGATGGTTATGAACGATCATGTTGGTTGCTGGGAATTGAACTCAGGACCTCCAGAAGAGCAGCTCTTAACTGCTGAGCCGTCTCTCCAGCCCTCATCCTCTCTTTTAAGCTGGAGCTTGAGCAGTTTGAAGGCAGGTGTGATTTTAGGTGAATCCAAACACTCAATTCCAAGGAAGTAATAAGTGTAGACAGACATTTGGTTACTGTTTAACCTACTCGTGCAAAAGCATAGGATATGCTTGCTGACAGACATTCAGCTAATGTTGTTCCTACTTAAATAAGTGGCACAGTCCTTTAGCCGTATAACAAGCATTGGGAAACCTCTCCAGCCCAGCTTCCAGTTCAGAGTGTATTTCTCCTACATTCTTGTCTTTATTACACACACACACACACACACACACAGACACACACACACACACACACACACACACACACACACACCTCTACCAACCACAGCAGAGAGGCACGGCAGCTGGAGCAGGAACCTGAGCCATCACAGACTCAACCAGAAGCACAAAGCAGAGCGTGAAATGGAAATGGGGTTAGGATATAAACTCTCAAAAGCTCGCCAGATATGGTGGCGCACACCTTTAATCCAAACACTTGGGAGGCAGAGGCAGGCGGCTCCCTATGAATCTGTGTCCAGTTTGGAGTATATAGTGAGTCCCAGGCCAGCCCAGAATACATAGTGAGACCCTGTCACAAACAAACAAACAAACAAACAAACAACAGAAGCCCACCCCAGAGGCAGAGGTGCTCCCTCCAGCACAGTCATGCCTTGAAAAGATTCCAATACACTCACCCAAAGAGTGCCACCAACTGGGGACTAAGTGTTCAGACACATAGCCTAAGGGTGGGGGGTTTCTCATTCAAATCACCATACACTTCTTTGCTTTAACATATAAATGGAATCAACCACACTGACCCTGTTGTCAGATGTGGGCTTTGTCCTTGGTAATATGTGGAAATTTCCCCAGGTCCTCATATTTGTGAAACCCTTGTTGTGATCTAGACGTCTGCAGCTTCTTCCATTCGGTCTTCCCAGCCACCTCGGAAGTCAGACCTAATGGCTGCCCAGTTTCTCTGAGGATTTGAAACGGTAGGAGTTGCAGTCTCCAAACCCTTAGTCACCCTGAGATGACACTTGCGCTCTGGCATTGTTCAGTGACTTGTGCTTACTTATCTTTCTTTGTGGGGGGAAAAGAAGAAGCACAGATCATAATATCATACCATCTCTTCTGTTTTTAAAAACAGAAGTTGGGGCTGGAGAGCTGGCCCAGTGATTCTGAACCTGTGTTCAGTTCCCAGCATCCACACGGTGGCTCAGAGCCATCCATAACTCCAGTTCCGGGGGACCCAGTTCTCTTCTCTGCCTCTTCAGGCACCAAGCACACACACGATACACAGACATACACACAGGTGAGACACTAAGCCACATAAAATAATATAAATAAAAGAAAATGATATCAGTAAATAAACCTAAAAATGATTCATCATTTAAAAAATTAAAAACCTGAGCCCATAAAGCAGTAAGCATAACTGCGTTGTTGTGAGTCCAAACCCGAGGACTCCAGGATGCTTCTCGGCACTTCTGTCACTCCATGTTCTTAGACATTTTGAGGTCCTCAATCGCACAACCCCTTGAAGCCACCATCCTACTTAAGGGTGCTGTGAATCTGACCACTCCTGGAACCTGAGACAGAATCCTTCAGAGTTTATCGTTTCGTGACGGGCTTATTTCACTTAGCACAATGTCCTCACGACCCAGAATTCCTTTCCTTCTTAGGGTTACATAATCTTCTGTGGGTACACAGCAAGCTTTGCTTGGCCATCGATCCATCAACAGAGACCTTGTATTGCTTCAGCCTCTTGTTTACTGTTAATACTGCTGCTAAGAACATGAGCATGGAAACCTCTCTCTCTTTCTCTCTCTCTCTCTCTCTCTCTCTCTCTCTTTCTCTCTCTCTCTCTCTGACTCACTCAAAATGATTTTATTTTATTCTCAGACAAAGGTTTTTGTTTTGTTTTGTTTTCAAGATAGGGTTTCTCCATGTAGCCCTGGCTGTCCTGGAGCTCACTCTGTAAACCAGTCTTGCTTGAATTCACAGAGATTCCCCTGCCTCAGCCTCCTGAGTGCCTATACCACTTCTTCCCATTAGCTTTTATAGCTGTCTCTGTTGCTTACACCTGAGAACCTAGTGCAGAACCCGAGGCTAGCTCTCAGTCTCCAGGCACAGCCGAGCAGTTTTCCAATGTTCCTTCTCTCTCTGTTAGTCTACCAATGGTGTTTCTTGCTTTCTATGTCTTCACTGTCTTGATGGAATCGGAGGAGACAGCAGAACTAAGGTATTTGCAAAGCCTCTTGAGCTACTTGTCGTGAGATGTGTGTTGATATAGCAAGGCAGAATGATGATGTGAGTTAACCATCAATCCTCTTCCTTCTTTCAAAGCGATTTTACCCAGAGAATATGCACACTGTGTCTGTGACATCCCTCTGGATGGAGTCTAACACAATGTTTACACCTGGAGTCACTTCCTTGTGTGCAGTGTTAGAATCCCCAAAGGACTTCATTTCCACGAAAATGGATATTCTCTTCTGAGTTTTGTAAAAATGGTATTATAGCCTATGTATACTACCAAATGCTTCTTTTAAATAGCATAACGTTGGGGCTGGAAAGACAGTTAATAGTCCATACTGCTCTTGCAGAGGACCTGAGTTCAATTCCCAGCACCCACAACTGGGACCTCACAACCACCTGCAACTTCAGTTTTAAGGTATCCAACACCCTCTACTGGCCTCCATGGGCACTGCATGCACATGGGCACATACACATACACATAAAATACATAAATCCTTCTTTTAAAAAGAATAATATTGACTTGTTCTTCAAAGATGTATTCATGTTATGCAGTGATCATCCCTAACCCAAAATACTAAAACCCAGAATCTGAACTCGCCAAACACTAGTGTAATACATCACACATGGAAAACTCCATGCCTGGCCTCCTGTGAACAGCAGTTAGAATGAAATGAGTTAAAATTATCGCATCAAGTTATCATCAGGTTTCATACATAAGGCATACATGAAATGTAAACAGAGCCTGTGAATTGTACGTGTGAAAATATTCCAATCACAGCAAATTTAGTCTGGTTCCTGCCACTCTAGCTAAGGGATACTCTACCTGCTTTACCCCACGCTGACATTGCCCATTTTGCTGATGTCCTATGAAAACAGTCCTTGAACACCATGATCACTCATCTTCAAACTAAGGACATTTGAAAATGCTTCTGGGCTGTGTGGGGTAAAGTCTAGAGTGTCTTCTTCATAGAAAATGAAGTTAGCTGAGGTGGAAGCGTAAGTGCTCTCTGGGAAGTCAGTTGTGCTGGAAGGTGTTTTGGTAAGGCAAACTTGTGAAGGAACATTTCGCTGAAGCAGACACAGGAGAGAGGATGTTCTGCTAAAGCGAGCACGTGATAGCACACGTGATGAAGGAGTCTGTGCTAACGATATGCATGCATTGGTCCACCTGACACTGTGTAAGCTCTAGTTGTCTGGACTCTATAGAGAGAAATGCACCAAAAAATGTCTGGTGTGTTGTGGCTTCTTGCTGCTTCCGAGGACTTGGGCTGATTGGCAGAGTGATGTCAGCTGAGACAGACACATGTGCTGAGTCAAGACCCGTGGAGGACACGTGATGCTTGGAGAGAGTATAAATAGAACTCAAGGGACAGTGATGGAGGCTGAGCTAGGCTTGCTTATAGAGCTCTCTGAGCAATGCTTGTTGGTCTCTTGTCTTTGCTGATCTTTGATTCACTGAGAGAGACACTTCTGGTGTCCCTCTGGTCCCTCCTGCTGACTCTGATAGACGGCTGCTGACTCCTGTTTGCTGTCCAGACTCGTCCAAGCTGGACTGCTGACGAAGAGTTTTCGAGTGGATTGAGCTGCTGACCTGCGAAATGAACTGCTGATTTCCAGACACCACAGACAGGAGTTGCTCTAAAGAACCTTTCTAAACAGGTCCACATCCCCCCTCCCCCTCAGTATCCTTTCTTTCCCACTACCTCTGGTGGAAGGTGGGCTAAAAGGGAGGTTAAAGCATTTAAGAACTGTCATTAAAAATAAGGATTAAAGCCGGGCGGTGGTGACACCTTTAATCCCAGCACTTGGGAGGCAGAGGCAGGTGGATTTCTGAGTTCAAGGCCAGCCTGGTCTACAGAGTGAGTTCCAGGACAGCCAGGGCTACATAGAGAAACCCTGTCTCGAAAAACAAAAAGAAACAAACAAAAAAAAAGGATTTTGGGCCCCAGCTCTTATCCCAGTAGTTACACCCACCCCACACAGTTCTGATACAACCAAGATAATAGGAAAGACAGGCTCCAGTCAGAGACAGGGCAGGTAGCACTAAGGAGATCCAGATGGCAAAAGGCAAGTGCAAGAACATAAGCATCAGCAACCCAGGGTACTTGGCATCATTAGAACCTAGTTCTCCCACACAAGAAAGTCCTTAATTCCCCATATTACTAGGAAAGCAAGATTCAGATTTAAAATCACTTCTAATGATGATGATAGAGGACTTTAAGAAGGACATAAATAACACTCTCAAAGAATTTGAGAACACAGGTAAACAGGTAGAAGCCCTTAAAGTGGAAACACAAAAATCCCTTAAAGAATTATAAGAGAACACAACGAAACAGGTGAAGGAATTGAACAAAACCATCCAGGAAATAAAAATGGAAGTAGAAACCATCAAGAAATCACAAAGGGAGACTATGCTGGAGATAGAAAACCTAGGAAAGAAATCAGGTGTCATAGACACAAGCATCACCAACAAAATACAAGAGATAGAAGAGAGAATATCAGGTGCAGAAGATATCATAGAAAATATTGACACAACTGTCAAAGAAAACGCAAAATGCAAAAAGTTCTTAACACAAAGCATCCAGGAAATCCAGGGCACAATGAGGAGACCAAACCTAAGGATAATAGGTATAGATGAGAATGAAGATTCCCAATTTAAAGGGCCAATAGATATCTTCAACAAAATTATAGAAGAAAACTTCCCTAACTAAAGAACGAGATGCCCATAAACATACAAGAAGCCTATAGAACACCAAATAGACTAGACCAGAAAAGAAATACCCCCTGTCACATAATAATCAAAACACCAAGTGCACAAAACAAAGAAAGAATATTAAATGCAGTAAAGGAAAAAGGCCAAGTAACATATAAAGGCAGACCTATCAGAATTGCACCAGACTTCTCACCAGATACTATAAAAGCTAGAAGATGCTGGACAGATGTCATACAGACCCTAAGAGAACACAAATGCCAGCCCAGGCTACTATACCCAGCAAAACTCTCAATTACCTTAGATGGAGAAACCAAGATATTCCTTGACAAAACCAAATTTACGCAATATCTTTCCACAAACCCAGCATTACAAAGGATAATAGCAGGAAAGCTTCAATACAAGGAGGGAAATTATACCCTAGAAAGAGCAAGAAAGTAACCCTCTTCCAACAAATTCAAAAGAAGATAGCCACACAAAGATAACTTCACCTCTAATAACAAAAATAACAGGAAACAACAATCACTGTTCCTTAATATCTCTTAACATCAATGGACTCAGTTCCCCAATTAAAAGACATAGGCTAATGGACTGGATGCATAAACAGGACCCAGCATTTTGCTGCATACAGGAAACCCACCTCAGTGACAAAGACAGATTCTACCTTAGAGTAAAAGACTGGAAAACAGTTTTTCAAGCAAATGGTCCTAAGGAACAAGCTGGAGTAGCCATTCTAAAATCTCCAGCCCGAGAACACAAAGGGAGGGACTCACGGCTCCACCTGTATAGGTAGTTGAGGGTGGTCTTGCCAGGCATGAGTGGAAGTGGACAGCCTTGGTATCTGAAAGTTTGGATTCCCTAGTGTTAGGGAATTGCAAGAGCAGGGAGGCGGGGATGAGAGGATGTTGGGAGCACACCCTCATAGTAATTGGAGGAGGGGGGATGGGGTAAGGGGTTGGGCATCAGTGGAAGTGGAGAGCCTTGGTGCCTGAAAATTTGGATTCCCTAATGTTGGGAAATTTGAGAGCAGGAAGGCAAAAATGGGAGGATGGTGGGAGCACACCCTCATAGAAACTCCCAGAATTATATGGATTAGACATGACAGAGACAGGCCGCCAGAAGACTAGATTCCAGAATTCAAACAAACAATTATCTTGATACTAAAATTTGTTTTGAGAATTGTATATTGCAGAATACATAGCCTTGGTGTATCTACTCATCAGGCAAGCTGAGCAGACCTGCTCAAACCTCTGATGTCCTGGAATTGCAGCTGGATGCAGTGAAGACACAGTGTCAGAGGCTTATCAATTTACTCTTCCCCCTGCCCCTCTTTTAATATCTCAATGCCCATAATCAGCTTGAAGAAGTTAATGAAGAGTCGGCGCCCCTATTCCCTGGGCTTGGGGACTGAGGTGGTTAATATTGGGCTGTCTTTCTAGGGAAAAGTAGTGGTTTTGGTGGAACAGGGAGGATTAGCTAGGACTTATTGCATAGCCATAACCTACTGGTAGAAATATGTATAATTGTTATTAAGATGAAGTTATAATTTCTTAAATGGTACAAAATTTACTTTGATTTCAAATTTAAGGTTTTCATTGGTACGAGCTTCTTATTAATATAAAAGTGAGATGAATATTGTTACTCTCATAGGCACTGTGCCTGTATAACACATTTAGAAATACAAGGCTTAGACCCAGTCCTCCTTTAACTTTTTTAACTTATTTGAGATGGTTAGACTGTGAGTTAAGAGCCTATAGCATATTCATGGCTTTGAGTTTATTGTTAGGGTGTTTTCTATATTTTATTTAGAAATAGCTGAGAGGAGTTAACAGACAACAGTCCAGATTGCCTTACGTAAATAGTTGGTTTTCAAAACAACAGAAGTCCACAGAATTGACATTACAAACATTTCTATATTAATGTTCATTTTGATTAGAGACCTGTCTGCTTCTGACAGCTTCCTGTCGTGGATTCTAAGAAGAAATTGAGCATCTTTGGAGTTACTCCAGTTGTGGGGAGACAGCCACTAGTCAAGAATTGCCTCTTTTCACCTACAGACAAATTACTGTCCAGAAAAGGACACACTTGCAGAATAGTCGACTGATTATATCTGCCTAGACAGAGTAATCAGCCCTTAATAATTCTGCATCACTAGGTCTGTCAGATGATTCTGGGCCAGAAGGCTGACGATCGGATGCTCCAATGTTCTGTAGTATAGGGACTGTCCAGGTGTTCAGCGGTCTCTATAAATTGGCTAAGTTTTAGAAGCTATGCTTTGTGCTTCCCATAATTTCAGTTAACTCAGTCATTCTGGATTTCTGACAGGGTTGAAAACTTATAGTCTCATAGCCAATCCTTGCTATTTACTTTGAGAGAAAAGATTTGAGAGGATGGTTTTCAGCTGACATTCATTCTAAAGCCAAGAAAAAAAGCCAAGTTCAGAACTAAGTCTTTTATTTAGGAGAGATGACAGAGGTGCTGGTTAGTCAACAAAATGATGGACTGGGTATTAGGTCTATCTTGTACCTTACTGACACAAATTGGTATAGCTATGCTCTAACTGTGTTTTGAGAGAAAAGTTTTATTTTAACAGGAAGGGTGATATGTAGGAGGAGCTAAGGTGGGAGGAGTACGGAGAGGAAGAGGAGAAGGAGAGGAGGAGCTAGGTAATGAGAGAGAGGAAGAGGGGAGGGGCAGACATGGAGGCGGATGTTCACATGTCTCTGCCAGTCAAAGATAGTTGATACATCTAGGTTGGGTATTAGGTTACACTTCTGATTGATATTGAGCATTACCAAACTTATAAAGCCTTTGGTTAGCATTAAAAAAATATATATAAAATCAAAAAGGAGAAGGGGGCATGGGATAGGGGTTTTCTAGGGAGGGGAAATGGGGAAAGGGGATGGCATCTGAAATGTAAATAAAATATCCAATAAAAAAATTAAAGTTAAAGTTAGGAGCACCAAGCAAGCTCCAACAACTCTAGTATGAGCCAAGCTATGTCCCCTAGAGGACCTCCTTTTTTCTTTTGTTTTCTTTTTCTTTTCTTTTCTTTTCTTTTCTTTTCTTTTCTTTTCCTTCCTTCCTTCCTTCCTTCCTTCCTTCCTTCCTTCCTTCCTTCCTGTCTTTTCTTTCTTTCTCTCTTTCTTTTTTAAAGATTTATTTATTTTATGGGTGCTCTACCTGCATGTACACCTGAGTGACAGAAGAGGGTATCAGATTCCATTACAGATGGTTGTGAACCACCATGTGGTTGCTGGTGAACTCAGGACTCCTGGAAGAAAAGTGTACTGACTGGTTTTGTGTGTCAACTTGCCACAAGCTGGAGTTATCACACAGAAAGGAGCCTCACTTGAGGAAATGCCTCCATGAGATCCAGCTGTAAGGCATTTTCTCAATTAGTGATCAAGGGTGGGAGGGCCCATTGTGGGTGGTGCCATCCCTGGGCTGGTGGTCTTGGGTTCTATAAGAAAGCAAGTTGAGCAAGCCAGGGGAAGCAAGCCAGTAAGTAACATCCCTCCATGGCCTCTGCAGCAGCTCCTGCTTCCTGCCCTGCTTGAGTTCCAGTCCTGACTTTCTTTGGTGATGAACAGCAATGTGGAAGAGTAAGCTGAATAAACCCTTTCCTCCCCGACTTGCTTCTTGGTCATGATGTTTGTGCAGGAGTAGAAACCCTGACTAAGACAACCTGCCAGTGCTCTGATGAATAACCACTGATTCATCCAGCCCTTCTCTGCTTTCTTAAGAAAGGTTTATTGAATATGCCACAAGAGGCAGCCTGCTGGGCCATAACTAGAGTACTACTTGCCATAAATTCCCTTTAAAATATTGTTTTTAGAGATTTCAAATCTACCCCTCTCTCTTCCCCTTCTAACTCCTCCCATGCCTCCTGCAACTGCCTATCAAGTTCACGACTAACATCTTCTGTAATTATTGTTTTACCTACACACACACACCACACACACACACTAGTGGGCCCATTTAGTGTTGTTCTTATGAGCATATGTTTAGGACTGACCACCAGGGACTGAATAACCTATCAGGGGCTCTCCATGGAATGCAGGTTCTTTCTCTCTCAGCAGGCCTTGATTGTCTTTACACATGGTCAACCTGAGGAGACCAGGTGACCTTGGCGTGCTCAACCCCAACTGGTAAATCTACAATGCAATCTGTACACTCAAGGCCCAGGAAACTCAGGATTGAGACTGTGGAAAGACTTTAAGAGCAGGGTGGATGGGTGGAGATGGAGGAATGGGGGCAGGGGGAGAGGAGGAAGGCTGTAGGAGGGGCACTGGGGGGGGGCTATGATCGGGATGTAAAGTGAATAATTAAAACTGTCTGTAACAGACATGTCATGCAGGCAAAACGCCAATGCACATAAAATAATAAATTATTTAAAAATAATAAATACATTAATGGGGGGCGGGGAGAGCCAGAGAGGACCAGAATGCCTGCTACTATGCTAGTGCCTTCTAGACAGTAATAGGGAAGTCTTACCGGTCTAATCTCAACAACATGGTTGCCTAGACCTGTATAATGACACCACCGGCTGACATGTCAATACGGATGCGGGAACCTCGCAAGATTTCAACCCTCTTTAACATCCTTTAGGAGAGTGTGGCCTGCGTGCTAAGGCGACCCCTTAACCACTAATAGTGCTTTGTAGTGATTGTACCAGCAGGTGGCGCCCGAGCACCACCGTTTCTGAACAGAGTGTCAAAGATCAGGTCTGACTTGTTACTGCCCCTTGGTACCTGGAAAGGCAAACACCGGGCAAAAGGAAAACAAGCCTTCTTTGGAGATTATTTATCCAGGGTGCAATCGTTTCGGGACTCGAGGTAACGAGCTCTTTTCGTGTTTGTTCCTACTCCCACACTGAGTCCTCCCAAGATCAGAGCCCTTCTTCCCACACCCTATGGCAGGGGTGCCTTTCTTTGTGGCGCTTCCCCCTACTCCACCCCCTTGCCATGGTCTTTCCAATCTTTTCTAGGCTCTTCCCCCTGCCCCTGCCCCCACCCTTGAAGAACACCACCCATAACAGCCTTAGCTGAACTCTACTGCTGTGATAAAACACCAAAAACAATCCAGGGGAGGAAAAAGGTTATTTCAGCTTATAGTTTATCGGCCGTTGTGGAAAGAATTCAAGCCAAGAACTCAAGGTGAGAACCGGGAGGCAGATTCAACCTTCTCTTCTTGGGCACCTACACTCACTCAAGTGTGTACACATGCATAATTCACCTAATTTAAAAAATAAAAGAAGGGCTGGAGAGATGGCTCAGCAGTTAAGAGCACTGACTGCTCTTCTAGAGGTCCTGAGTTCAATTCCCAGCAACCCCATGGTGGCTCACAACCATCTGTGATAGGATCCGATGCCCTCTTCTGGTGTGTCTGAAGACAGCTACAGTGTACTCATATAAATAAAAATAAAATAAATCTTTAAAAATTAAAAAAATCTAAATGAAAGACAATAGCACACTCCACCAGAGGCACCTCATCCTGTTTTGTTTACATTAGTTAAGCATATGTTGTGGTACGCATTTGGGGTTCACAGAACGATTGAAACATGATACCTGTACTCTAGAGCAACAAAGACAGATGAGACATCAACTTCCAAATAGGTGGCCCTGTGACTTGCCTGGATTACCAGGAAAACATCCTCAGAACAACCCTGGTTCTATCCCCAACATCCACAGTGTAACTCACAATCACCTGTAACTCCAACTTCAGGGAATCCCAAAATGGGATGCTAATGACACCATCTCATCACATATGGTCACTGCTGGCTGTTATTATGGCAATTCTTATTATGTTCGGGTGGAAACACTCATTCTGCAGAAGTCTCTGCTCTCCTGATCATAACCTTAAGCCAAAGTGGGGTATAACTTAGTGTTGGGTGCTCCTTTAGCATGTGTGAGGCCTTGGGTTCTGTCTCCAGCACACATATTACCCCCTACCCCCTACCCCCAACAAAACATTTAAACCTGTGTTTACTCGTTGCAGGAACATTCTGGATAAACTCCTCCCAGAGGTATTTAAACCAGAGTCCACTGCCCTTGCACAAAGCAAGCATGTCTGTTCAGCAAACAACCCGTGAGGAGGGGTTAGCGTCACTCGCTCGATGAGTGGACCGCAGGCAGGGCGGCACACTGCCTCCAGTCCAGTATCAGCCATGGACATGGAGAAAGTCAACTCCATGGACTTTAGTGAATTTGTGGATGTGTTTGGGAACATCGTTGAAAAATGTCCTCTGGTGGCAGCTGCTGTCTGGTCGCAGCGTCCGTTCTCTGGCTTGGAAGACCTAGAAAATCACTTTTTCGAGTTTATCGATGCTTTGCCAAGGTCAGGTAAGACGTCAGGACCATGCGCACAGAGTTATTTCCCGTATCATATGTAAAGAATATTTTCTGTTTCCGATAACTTTAGCCTCCTTGCTCAGTTTTTAGTTGGGATTATTAGAAGGGTCAGCAGACATCCTTTCAACTGCTAGACTCTCAAAGGTGGACACAAACAAGAATGTGGGGGATAAGATAACGTGGCCGAGGGCAGTGGAGGCAGAGGAGGCCAATTTCTGACTTCAAGACCAGCCAGACCTAGAGTGAGTTCCAGGACAGCCAGGGCTACTGGAGATCAAGAGTGGGGACAGGGCCTGGGCGAATGAGAAGCTGAAGGTCCACTTTGGCAATGCTTTGGAGGAAAGAGAGGACAGTGAGAACATCCCAGGGACCCCAGAGAGGAACTGAAAGCACTGAACAATTTACAAAACAAGGGCCAGTTTAGACCAGACAAGGAAAGTGCATTCATTCAGATCCCAAAACTCTGCAGAAAGAAGAAAAGTTGAAGCAAAGTGATGTTTTCTGGGGAGAACGAGTGAGTACTGAAGCACTGAGTACTAAAGCACTGAAGTACTGAAGTACTGAGTACTGAAGCACTGAAGCACTGAAGTACTGAGTACTGAGTACTGAAGCACTGAAGTACTGAAGTACTGAGTACTGAAGCACTGAAGTACTGAGTACTGAGTACTGAAGCACTGAAGTACTGAAGTACTGAGTACTGAAGCACTGAAGCACTGAAGTACTGAGTACTGAAGCACTGAAGTACTGAGTACTGAAGCACTGAGGTACTGAGTACTGAAGCACTGAAGTACCGAAGTACTGAGTACTGAAGCACTGAAGTACTGAGTACTGAGTACTGAGTACTGAAGCACTGAAGTACTGAAGTACTGAGTACTGAAGCACTGAAGCACTGAAGTACTGAGTACTGAGTACTGAAGCACTGAAGCACTGAAGTACTGAGTACTGAGTACTGAAGCACTGAAGTACTGAGTACTGAGTACTGAAGCACTGAAGCACTGAAGTACTGAGTACTGAGTACTGAAGCACTGAGGTACTGAAGTACTGAGTACTGAAGCACTGAGGTACTGAAGTACTGAGTACTGAAGCACTTTGCGCCACGGGGTGGGGAGAAGAGGAGGTAGAAGTTTATACTGGGTGGCACAAAGGTCCTCTGCAAGAACAGAGGTGCTCGTTACCACTGAGCCATCTCCCCAGCTCACAAAGGTTTCTGAAGAAAGTAACCAAACTAGACTTTTCTAGATTA
>NC_133432.1:43044989-43104989 GCF_011762505.2 Arvicanthis niloticus
GGTCGTAAATTCCCAGCCTCCCAACTGCCCTCTCTCCTCCTCTACACGTTCCCCCTAGGTCTGAAAGATCAACCTGACACTCTCACCCCGCCCTCAGGTCCTGGCGGGTGGGGAGGGGGGAGGCACCGAGGGGCTCGCATCCAGTTAGTGGAGAGGGACACACCGCTACCTGGAGACCCGGCTTGGCTTTCTGATCTGCAATGGGCAACCCTCTCAAGTATGTCTGTGCTTCTCCTCAGGCCAGGAGGGCATCCTGCGTTGTCACCCGGACCTAGCGGGCCGTGATCTGCAGCAGGGCACGCTCACCGCTGAGTCACAGCGTGAGCAGAGCCAAGCGGGCCTCACCAGCCTAGACACCGACGATCGGCTGCGGCTGCAGCGGCTCAACGCACAGTACCGTGAGCGCTTTGGCTTCCCATTCGTATTGGCAGCGCGCCTGAGCGACCGTGCCACAGTGCCTCGGGAGCTAGCCCGCAGGCTGCACTGCCAGCCGGAGTCCGAGCTGTGCACCGCCCTGGGCGAAGTGAAGAAGATCAGTCACCTGCGCCTGACAGATTTGCTCGGTGCCCATTCTGCCAGGGTGGAACCACAGCGAGGCTGGGGATCCGAACGCCAGCAGGATGCTTCAGGGAGGGACACCCTGAAGCCCCACGCTGGCTCGGGCCTGCAAAGACAATCCATACACCCACACAAAGGAAGTGGAGAATTGAAGCAATCACAAGAGTAATGCACCCTTTGTGCACCCATCCACATGAACACGCGTCGCCAAAATATGTCAGATTCTAGAGGGTTAGCACTTTGCACCCCCCCCACCCCCACCCCCCCGTTTATCCAGATCATTGCTTCAACTCTCCACTCCGTGCCCTGCCTGCACTATATATTCCAAAGCTCCCACCGGGCTACTCTTTTCTGCCTAGTGGGAGAGAGGCCGGGAACTGGCACCGAAAAACGGTGGTGGGGCTTTTCGGTCTTTCATCTCCCACTTCATTTGATTCACCTGATATTTACATGTGAGCAGAAGTGACTTTCTTACTCTGAGAAGCCTATGAAAAAATTGTGTGTGTGTGTGTGTGTGTGTGTGTGTGTGTGTGTGCGTGCGCGCGCGCGCCAAGTTGGAAGGATTTGATGGTCAGAAGCCGGTGTCACCCTTGTCCCTCCAGATGGCCATCCCTTGCTGGTGGCCTGGAGTGCCCTGACAAGCTATGTAATGTTAAAATAGTAATATTCATTGGATGGCCCTGGGTATTGTGGAGCGGGATCCCATGGTGCTGATAATATGGGGGAAGGGGTTATGCTTATAGAAATCTTTGCAATAGAATAAGACTTGGGAGCTTGTGAACCTGACACTCTGTCAGCTTGCTTTGGCCACTGGAGAAGCAACATCACCAGTAGGGGGGACCATGACAGCATTCTTCCCTTCTTCCCCCAAAGATGGAGGAAGGGAAGAAGGGAGGGAGGGAGAGAGTGTGGTGTTAACGAGTCCGAAGAACACATTGTCAAGGGCTTCTCTTGGCAAAGAAGAAACAAATGATATATGGCTTCCCCAACACAGACAGGTGAGATGGAAGCAGAGTTGGTTTCCATAGTGAACAGCAAAATAAACCAAAATGCCCTCTCTCCCTTCTCCATAGAGAGCCGTGCCACAACACTTTGGGCTTTGCGTGGGATGGTCCACAGAAATAATCCCCTCCGGGAATACTCCGAATCAAAGTAAAGTTGCCTGTTAGCTCTTCTGTCACCTCACCTGTGTCCCCCGTAGTGAGAAAGTGGGGAAGCGAGCAGGATGCCTGGGAAGCTCCTTGGTCAGCATCCTAGGCCTGAGCCATCCCAGGGAGAGGATCGACAGGTGCCCACGGAGGCAAGCACTCGACCCCCCCACCCCACCCCCGTCTCTGTCTGTCTGTCTCTTCTCTGTGTATCTCTCGGTCTCTCTTACACTCTTACACTTTTACACTCTTACACACACACACACACACACACACACACACACACACACACTCACATACACTCAAAATCACCCACTATAATTCAAAGCATTCTGACTAGCCTTGGGATAAACCCAACCCTTAGATAACCAGGCTCTAAAATGCGGAATCCACCCTCTTTATGTAAATTTGCTAAGTTGCAGAGAATCCCTAGGAGACAAGATTGCCGGGGCTATTTATAGAATTCTAGATGTAACCTGTGCCTCTCTGAAACAACAGGGTCTATGCAGCGACATAATTGTATTTCAACAGTTGAGAACTTATTCCTCAGCTTGGGAAAGAGCAGTTGCTGGCGTCTTTGGGGGGCAAGGGGACAAGAGACTCATGGACTCTTCTAAAGACGCTGGAGTGCTGGTAGCCGGAAGGCCAGCGCAGGATGCCATCCGAGACCTGGGAAGGAAGGGTTTCGGCAACTTAGAGCCCTTTCTAGGGAGCCAAGTGTCAGAGGCCGGTTTCCCACACCGGCAGGTGACCGGTGATGCAGAGGGATAACCGGCAGTTTCCTTCCTCTGTATCTGGGCTCCAACAGTGACAAGCCTGTGCCTGGCGCTGGTCCTTGTTTCTTCCCCTCGGGTGCGCAGCATGCGGGAGACGAGGCTGCGCAGCAGGCACCGCAGAGTGTTCTTCTCCTGTGGGCCCAGAAAACCCCAGGAGAGCGTAAGGATGTTTTGTATTCGGTGGGAACAATTAATATTTTACGTAGAAATTTGTCAAGGAAAAAAAAAAGATTGAAAATGAAAAAGAACCAGATAGTCTAATTCGAGGATAGGGTGTTTTGACTACAGTCGGAAACCAGACAGCTCACCCGTGTGTGTGTGTGTGTGTGTGTGTGTGTGTGTGTGTCCCCGCAAGCACGCGCACACGCGCGCACACACACACACACACACACACACACACACACACACACACACACACACGGGTTATTGGGGGGAGGGGCTTCGCTCCTCACCTCCCCCATTGTCACTGTCCCTTACAAAAACATCCGAGCCCAGCAGGTGAACGCTCCTCTTAAAGGACCTAAGCACTAGGCTCAGCTCAGAAATCGGGAGCCCATTTCTGAGCTTGAGTCCGCCACCTTTGTAACTGGAGACTGTAAATGGGGCTTTTAAAAACTTACTCTGTGCCTTGGTATTTATGGACGCTAGTATTTAAAGGAGGGAAGATGGGGGATGAGACACATCAATGCATAACATACACTCGTTTTAAACTGACACCTTTCCAAGTTGAGTCACAGAATGTCAGTTCCAACTTTTTTTTTTTTAATGGAGATTTTTCTCTCCTTCCCACCCCCAGAAGGTGTTCACTGTGAAACAAAAGTAAATGAAGACCTTTACTGTCAGTTGGAGAAAAATCGAGAATGGAACTTCTAAAAAAAAATGCATCCAATAAATAGACTGTAGTGAATAGGTGGTTCAGAGAGATATCGGTGTGGAATGTGGGCGGAGTTGTAGCAACTGGAGAACCTGATTGATCTGGCATTATGGTGTGTATAGGGTGGGAGTTCTGAGACCCTGAATCATGATAGCTGGTTTTGCACTGGGGCTGTGTGTCCAGGGTGGCATCAACAGACACAGGAATAACTAATATCTGTACAGACTGCTGTGTGTGGCACAGATCAGACGTATAGTTGCTTGTCGAATGCTGGAGACCTCAGGTCACAGCTGTAAGGCCTTGGGAGGATCTCCAGTTCTCTGTCTTTGTAAAATAGCAGTTTATGCAGACTCAGACACCCCCCACACACACACACACACTCTGCTTCAGGTAAGGCAGCCAGTCAGTGACTCCTTCCCGACCTGGACACATAAAATTTACCCTGTAGGCTTTCCTTGGAAGAGATTTTCATATGACAGACAAAGGTCATTCCAGGCCTGAGACAATGGCGAGGGAGCTCATGTTAGCAGAAGGCACAGGTGGTATTTGCCACTGTGAGCCTGAGATACTAGCTCCCCACAGTGCTTCCCAGCCAGTGAGACTCTCCTTTAAATCCTTCCCTCTTAAAAGTTCTGGTCACTTTCTGTTTTTATCTACCACACAGAAATCAGACTGGTGACACTCCAAGTTTCCACATGCTAATATTAGAACGAAGGAGAAAATTAAGTATCTTCTATTTGTTTTGTACCCAGCCTTTTTTTTTTTTTTTTTAATCTCTTGGCTCTGAGAATATATTTTGGATAGTAGAGAAGAACAAGCTATACCCCCTGCATCAGATCAGAAAGTTTGGTGATCCCTCTAGGAGAGGCATAAAACAGCTCTGTGTCCCACCTAAGTGCTGGCATCTGAGCATCAGAGTGACAGCATCTCGGCCCACAGATGCCCTGCACAAATTCAGGAAGCTTCCCTTAGCTAGAGAGGACCAGGAGCCCAGTGTGCTTAAGAGGAAAGCAAGCTTCGTTTGCCAGATGAGACCACATCTGCTTCTGCTGGCTGTGCTTCTGCTGGCAGGTGTGAGCAGCTGCAGGCCCTCCTTACTCCTCTGGATGGACACTTAGGTCTCCATTGTAGGCTCATGAACTGGACAGGTGGCTGACCCTGGAGGAAACCCCACAGAAAGAGCAATGTTATTGACTTCCTTCCCAAAGATGTCAGCTGAGTGGGTTGCAGCAGGACTGGGTGATGTTGTTGGGGCCAATTCATGCATTATTGAGTCTTTCTTTGTGTGAATGGATTGCCGATTGAGTAGAGTGGTTGACGATTCCCAAGCTCCCAATTAAGTAGAGTTTGAACAGCGCCCCACGGCACTCTCCCTGCCTGACTGAGCTGAGAGAACTCACCAAACACCCTCTCTCTGGCTCTTCCCGGTGGTTTTGGTTTTTATGAACGGGGTTGCTGCATTACTGAGATCAATCTTGTCTTCATGGGACTCAGAAGACTTAAATGTTAAAGTGGACTCCGTGATAGGTGGGTAACCCACTCCCCAGCTGCAGGCACCACAGATGTGGGGCAGAGGCGAGGTCCTTGTTAGAGTAGCTGGGACAGACAGCAGAACCTTTGAGCAGGGAGGGAACCGTGTCTATGATCTGTGGGTTTAAGGAGTGCCACATCTGCCTAGTGAAGGAGCCTGCCCCTTCCTGTAGCCTCTAATCCTATTCTGTCCAGTGTGTCATGTGTCCCTGCCCCATCCCCACCCCCACCCCCGACCCCAGTCAGAGCCCCTGCCCAAGCCACCAGCCTGGATCCTGAAAAGAGACCTCTTCAAAGACTGTGTAATGGTCTCTACACTGTCAGCAACAAAGAGCCTCCCTTTGACAACCAGGTTGGCCGTCTCTGCTCTGCCATCTTCCTGTGCCTTTAGTTATCTGGGTCTTTTTTTTCCTTCCTATTCTTTCCTGCCCTGGTAGCTCAAGGTTTCTCAACATGGAGGGCTGGTGACAGGGATATTGTGTGAAAAGTAGCCACCTAGTGTGGAGATGGGGACATCCAGAATGGTCCCTTCTCTTATAGTCTCAGTTCAGACAGTAACAACAACCCTTAAGAACGCTCAAGAGTCAGGAAGCCTGGAGAAGGGAATTTGATGCATCTTGCACTATGTTGTGCTAAAAGTGTGGGCCAGCACTTTGTCTAGAGGACATGCTTCAGCCCAGAGGGGATTTCCAGAGAATAGGCAAAGACCACCAACCGGCTAGAACTATCCCAACTATCCTTCGAAGGACACCCAGGACTTCTTTCTTATTTGTCACTTTCTACAGAACTCAGAACTCTTCAAACAATCCTGTCCCTTTAGGGAAGCCAGCTGGGTGTTTTCTTGCCTGAGAGGAGGGGAGCTTGAAGAACAAGTCAGAGACCACCACTCACTGGATCCTTTCTTTTCTCCAAACAGCCAGGCTCTGCCACTGCAGTCATGACCAGGCTACTGCTGGGGTGCTCAAGTTTTGCAAGGAGGAAAACCAGTTCCTGTCAGTATCATTTCCTATCCTGGGTTCAAGCCCCCCAATTAATCAGAACTCCCTGTTGTTTGGTCAGCTTGGAGGACCTGGTTTGACCTGGGGGAACACAGTAGCCCTGTCTGTCTCCTAAGCAGTTGGGTGCCCAAGCCGGACTCCTTCCTCCATGGCAAAGCACAGAGACACAGCTGGAAAACAGGGACAATTAGCCAGCGGCTGGCAGCCCAGGGTCATAAAAACTCAGGAAGTGGCTACCACAGGGCTTAGGGAATGGTTGTCCCTAATAAAGTGATTGTTTCAAAGAAATGCCAGAATGCCGGCATTCTGAAGACACAGGCTGGGCCTGGACCTGGGCCTGGGCTCCAGAGCTTAAGCCTGGGGAGGGATGTGAAGGGTGGAAGGAGGTATTGAGTCTCAGGAAGGGGAGGGAGATCCTCCTAAGATCAAAAGTCTGCAGTGCCTCCCACCTAACCTCCCACACTCTGGCCACCCCCTGGGGACTTGAACACCCTTCCTGCGCATCCCTTCTGTAATGGGGTTTGGCGTTCTTTTTCCCAGGTTTATTTCTTGGAAAGTAAGATGCTGTTTCTGTGAGGTACCCAGGAGGGCTTTAAAGAGAAGCAACAAGGGTCCCTGGCTTCTTGAGGGACAGCTCTTGACTATTGAGCCACCTCCCAGTTTAACCTCCTTACAAAACACAGTCAGGAGAATGTGTAAGTTCCCACAGGTGGAAGAGAGGAATTGAGGAGATGAAGGGGCCTGGAAAGGTGCCCCAGGAAGGACACACGAGTGCAGCACTCCAGGAATGAGCGATTTCTGTATCCTTGGGTTCCAGACACCATCAGCAACAACAAAACAGAACTTTCCAGCGTGGACCTGGGCGGTTTGGAACCTCATGTCTGAAGTGGCAGCCCCAACATCACCAAGCTGCCTAGTGCGGACAGACCAAAGTCTCAAAGAATGAGAAGAGGGCCAAGGTTGGCTTTCTCCCACACCCAGAGTATCTCCAGTAGGGCAGTTCCATCTAACTTTGCCCAGCAAAGTTTTTCAGTAGTAGTAATAACGAGTGACAGTGGGTTGCCTCTTCATTGCGTGGGATGAAAAGCAAATTTCTGTACAGAGAGCTTTTACTTTATAAAGGACAAAGTGATGTTTTAAACTAATTTAACATTTTAAGATGTATTTTTTTATGGGTATGGCTGTTTTGTCTGCGTGTATGTCTCTGTACCACTCATGTACAGTGACTGATAGCTACAAAAGAAGGTATCAGACCCCCCTTGGGCTGGAGTTATGAACAATTGTGAGCCACCAAATGGGTACTGGGAATTGAACATGGGTCCTCTGCAAGACCAACCAGTGCTCTGAAGATCTGAGCCATCTCTCCAGCCTCAGGAGAAAGTGTTTTAAAGCCACGGGCATGACATAAGACAAGAATAACTGGGTAGGTGTCAACACAAATACTTCCCTTGATTTTTTAAAAACTCTTAAATAAGCTCAGTGAAAACACAAGTGTAATTGGTGGAAGTCTCCAACTGAATAGGGTAATTAGCTTAAGGGAGAGGAATGTATCAGGATTCTGGCCATATGATAATTACTGCCTTCCAAGGTAAGCCGCAGTGGAACATATCGAGGGGCCAGCTGTTGGCTTTGAAGAGGTTTTCGGTTGGTTAATGTAATAGTTTTTAAAAGTGAATTGCTTTCATTGAACTCAAATCCTAAGTGTAAGACAAATTCTCGGAGGGAGGGGGATGCAGCCTGGATAGATAGTGGTTTCCTTTGGCAAGGAAATAAATATATCGCTGAGGGTCTTCCGTCAGTCAGTCTCATCCTGGCTCTCAGAGCGGGGGAAGGACTGGCCTTCGTCGTAGCCCCACAAGTCACCTCCTGGGTTGGTCAGAAAGGTCCTCAAAGCACTGGCTTCTCTTTCTCCCTTCTTCTCTTTTCTTGACTCACTCCTGCCTGCGAATGGACGAACAAGGCTGTGCCCCGTCTCCAAACCCAGATTCCCACCAAGACTGCCTTTCTGGACTCCCCAAGGCTTTTGCAAGTTCCCTTCATTTCAGTCTTTGAACCTGTGATTGGAGGTTAAAGTGCACCCAGGTTGGAAGGAGGAAGCTCTTAACTATAAAGGACTGAATATTCAGCTGTGATCTGGTCGCAGCTCTCTCATGAGCTCTCCATCCCCCCCCCCCCAACTTTTAAAATGCAAATCGTGTTTCTGGGGGGCTGTGTGCGTAGCGCGCAGCGCCTCAACGTCTCCAGCCATTGGTGTCTGTGTCATTACTAATAGAGTCTTGTAAACAGTCGTTAATCACGTAAGGCCGCTGGCCTGGGACTCCCGTGAGCCAACCTGTGGCGGGTCATCCCCGCCTCTACAGCCTACTGGCAAGGAGGTGGGAGGAAAGAAGGAAGAGAGGGAGGAGGCAGGACGGAGGGAGGGACTGCCCGGGAGGCAGAAGCTCAGCAAGGAGGCAGCGGAGCACCGTGGGCTGAGGTGCAGTCAGCTGCCTTTATCCCTAGCCCCCTGCGCCCCTGGCAGCCTTCAACGTTTGTCCCCAGGCAGCATGGTGAGGTCTGCTCTGGGTCCCTCGCCACCATGTACGTGAGCTACCTTCTGGACAAGGACGTGAGCATGTACCCTAGCTCCGTGCGCCACTCCGGCGGCCTCAACCTGGCGCCGCAGAACTTTGTCAGTCCCCCGCAGTACCCGGACTACGGTGGTTACCACGTGGCGGCCGCGGCGGCTGCTGCTGCGAACTTGGACAGCGCTCAATCTCCAGGGCCATCCTGGCCCACCGCATACGGCGCCCCTCTCCGCGAGGACTGGAATGGCTACGCACCCGGGGGCGCTGCCGCAGCCAACGCGGTAGCCCACGGCCTCAACGGTGGCTCCCCGGCCGCCGCTATGGGCTACAGCAGCCCCGCCGAATACCACGCACACCATCACCCGCATCATCACCCGCACCATCCGGCCGCTGCGCCGTCCTGCGCCTCCGGCTTGCTGCAGACGCTCAACCCTGGCCCTCCGGGACCCGCAGCCACCGCTGCCGCCGAACAGCTGTCCCCCAGCGGCCAGCGACGAAACCTGTGCGAGTGGATGCGGAAGCCCGCGCAGCCGTCCCTAGGAAGCCAAGGTAAGCGGTGCTGGGGCGCGCCCCAGACCCCGCGCGCATCGAGACTGTCGCGGGCTGTCTGCCAGCTCCTGGCCAGGACAGAAGGGGCAAGGGGAGAAATACAGGGGTGGACCCCTGGGGGATTTATCCCAGGAGTGTATATTTGTGCCTCGCACCCCCAGGTTTGTTTAGGGCAGAGGAATGATTTCCTCCTAAGAGTACCCCTTTGGCAATCTGGGAACACCTTCGGAAGCCCCGGTAGAGTAGTAAGCACTGTTCCCCCCCCCCTTCTGCCCCGCGAGCTGAATCGTGTCCTTGAGTTTGGCTGCCGCCGGCTTGCCTTACACGGCTCCTGGCCGAGAGGATTGGGGCGCTTGGATTTCCTTTGCCGCGCCTACTCGCTCTTCTTCCTCCATCTGAGTTACCCCCGAAAGGGGTAACGGCCAGGGAGTGTGGAGGCTGCCCAGGATCAGTTTGGCCATTAGGGCCAACTGAAGGGGTCGGTGCTGTTGGGAGCAGAGACGCTGCGGTGCGCCCCTTGAGAGAAGGCATAGCCCCCAGAAGCCTCAGAGGAAGTGGGGAACTCCAGAATCCCTGACACTTCTTTCTGCCAAGCAAAGTCTCCCTTAGGAACCCTCTCTTGGCATCCCAGAGAGCAAGGAACAGGGAGAGAAAACTTTGGGCGGACTCAGCTTCTTAAAACGTGGGCCATTTTTCTTGAACCTTCCCTTCTAGAATCTCGTGTGTCTGAAAGTGTTCTATGTTGGACTGGGGAGATTTGCCGGTCTGTGGGGCTCCTGATGTTCATGTTCGCATGTGTATAGGGGTGGGAAGGAAGTGAGCAAAGTGTGACTGGGAGTGGTATAGTAAGAGTCCCTTTTTGTTCCGTGAAGCCTTCTCCAGCTCTTTTAGCTTCCGCTTCTCTGGGTTTGCTTCTTGTTGGTACAGCCGGGCCACATGCCCGGGTTATGGCCACTTTGAGGAGGTTTATAGCCAATTACAGCCGTATAAATCAGAGCGGCACTTGGGGGCCTGTCTCTGGACACTTCTGCGTCACTGCGCACACCCCGTCAGCGTCTTGGTGGGCAATGCTGCCGAGAGAAGCCTCCAGTGGGCTTTGGCATGGTCATTTCCAAAGAGGACTCAGTCCTAAACCTGATCTCTGTGATAAACCCTCCTTTCCCAAGCCTGCCTGAAGGACAGTGAGAGGAGGATCCCCGGTAGGAGTCTTAGACCTGCGTAAGAACTTTTGCGTTCAGGGGGTGGGTGGTCTGAGACTAGGTTTCCTGGGAGGGGGAGGAGAACCTCGGGAGCCCAGGCCGCGGGGTCAGCAGATGAGAGGTCGCTGTGAAGTCCCGCGCCGAGGTGGCAAGGCCGCTGTCGGCGCCGGGCGCCCTTGTGATGTTAATGTAGGGAAGTTGTGGCCCGCAGTGGCGGAGCCCGACTCCTCTGCAGAGCGTCATCTGTCAAGGGGCAGAGGCGTGTACGCCGCCCGGCCGGCTTTGATGTACACCTTTTCAGCCAGGCCATTGTCTCTTTTAGGGCCCGGAAAGAGGGTGGTGACTTTCGCAGTCAATAATGAATTCTGACAACTCCTTCTCATTCCTCCCCTCTTCCAGCCCCCCTCCTTGGTTCCCAGGGGGTGCGGGGCGCCTACAAGGCCCTTGGGGAGCGGACCGCAGAGCTCACGGAGTTACCGTCTTTGCGTTCCTCAACCAGCCCGTGGTGCTCTCAGGGCATCATCCATCCTAAGGCGAGGACCGCTGGGGGGGACTGTTCTGCGCCTCATTTCCCAGGTCTGACGGTCTCTTTAGGACTACTAGCTCTTTGCTATTCGGTCTGCACACCTAGGAATCGGTTCTGTCGTCTTTTGTGGGGTAGGGCACTCGCGAGTGGGTTACAAGCTCCTGTGAGCCCGCTCGGGACTGGTTGGGTCCCTTTACTTCCAAAGCAGGCGCGGGGTCGGGGCCGCAGCGCCCATTCAAATGCGCCTGCGGGGCTGTGTTTATGTTAATGCGCCTGGCGGGGAAGGGGATGAAAGCTGAGGCCGCCATTTGCTCAGTAGTGGTAATTTAAACAGAATGCGGTTGTTATTAAGGCATTGAAAGCGCTTTTCTTTGATAAGATCGCCTTGTCTTGCATTGTTTGCGGCTGTGTTCCCCTTTCAGCGGCGGGGGGACCTCTCTCTGATCCCTCCTGTATCTTCCCAGGGCGCTTTTGTTGTGGTCTGCAAAGGTTTTTACCTGAACAAAGTCAGCCTGCGGGGCCTTAAACACCTCTGGGCAACTCCCACCCCTTAGATCTCCTTGTTCAACTAGGCTCTGAGCGCTAAAATCTGTTCTGATGTGAGATCTCTCCAACTTGGGACGTCCTGACCAGCCTTCAATCCAGAAGCAACCCCGACTAACCGGGTTGAATAAATAGCCAGACTCCAGCTTGATCCAGCAGTCCTGCGCTATTTGTCAAGGTCCTTCAGTAAAATAATCAATCCAAGATTTAATATGTTGACTCAATCCAATGATCACAGGTCACTTGGTCAGGATAGTTGCCACGGGGGGGGGGGGGGGAATAAATTGGGAATTAAAAAAGAAAACGTGCCCTGAGCCAAATCTGGTTGGGCAGGTGTGAAGTGTTCTTAGCATGAGGGTTTTCCTCCTGACAATATGGAGCCCGGCTCAGAATTCCAGGGCAGGACTTACTGTGTCTAGAGGTGGGGGGTGGTACTGATGACTGTTTGGGATCTGCCGGCCCCAGCATCCATCTTTTCACGATATCGAAACAAAAGGTAACTACCAGCTTACCCTGAAACCACATCCCAGGTATCTTCAAAGTGGGCTGCCTTTTCTAGTAAGTCTGAACATGTGGATATTGATATTCCTGCAGACACTGATCACTTTCCCCACCTCCCTTTCTTCTGATCCTAAATATTTGGTTTATGGAGAGGAGGGGGCTGTGTGAGAGGGTTCCGTTTCAGGCTCGTTGTGCCCCCAGGCTCACACCCTTCCACTCCCCCCAGTATCCTGTGGGTGGATATTGCCAGCCTGGGTAGTAGACACCCCCCTCCATCAGTGGATGAAGGGAAATGACTCCTGGGTTAGGGAGGTTTGTCATTACTTATGACTGATGGATTGTAGTTCTTAGCCAAGACTTCTCCTTCCTCCACAGTGAAAACCAGGACGAAAGACAAATACCGGGTGGTGTACACAGACCATCAGCGGCTGGAACTGGAAAAGGAGTTTCACTTTAGTCGATACATCACCATTAGGAGGAAAGCTGAACTGGCTGGCACACTTGGGCTCTCCGAGAGGCAGGTAAGAATCACCTTTCCTGGGTCTGGTTATTATGGCCCGGGGCAATCTAATGGGTAGCATTAGAAAGCCTGGTCAAGGGAGCCGTTGCCTACTCTCCAGATGTTCCCCACCACCACCCCACCCCCGCTCTTTCTGTGCTTTGTATTTCGACGAATCGGAGAGTTGCATGGGAAAAGCCAAGCTGATGCTGCAGTATGGAACTTCACTTGGACGAATAGAGACCGATTGAGGCCATGGTTCTCAACCCGTGGGTCGCGACCCCCAACTCACCCATCAAACGTTTACATTGTGCTTCATAACAGTAGCAAGATTATGGTTATGAGGTGGCAATGAAAATAATTTATGGTTGGGGGTCACCACAACACGAGGGACTGTCTAAAAGAAAAACAAAGGTCCAGTCTACTCATACAAACAAGAGGCAGGGGATGGAAAGATGGCTCAGGGCTTAAGAGGCACTGACTGCTCTTGCAGAGGACCAGAGTTCTGTTTCCAGCGCCCACATCAGGTGGCTCACAGTGGCGAGTAACTCTAGTTGCAGGGGGCACCCAGCGCCTCTCACTTCTGTGGATATATACAGACACATACACATACCAAAAATTAAAACAAACCCTTGAACTTAAAACAAAACAAAACAAAAGAGGCTCTACTTGGCACACGAACACTTTCTGTAGTCTAGGGAAAAGGGAAAAAATGTAAAAACAGGACAAATTCACACCCAGGAGGTTCTGGATGAAATTTCATTGCCTGCGCCAAGGTGAAGAACCTCGCAGTGCAGAAGAGCTGTGAGAGGTCAAGAGACCTGTGAAGGTCAAAAGGTGACCCACACCTGAGCTGGCCAACCATTTAAGTAGGGAATAACTTTCGGCTGGTTCCATTCCCTGCTTCTGAGTTTCTGTCTCTAGTAGAGGCTTTTTTTTGGGGGGGGGGGGAACAACTTGGGGAGGGGGTAGACAAGTAAAGAGGCGTTGGAAACACTCCCGGCTCAGTGGAGGGAGGAGGGTGACGCTGTTTCTCGGTTCTTATCTTCTTCTACCTTCTATTTTTTGTCATTTCTAGGTTAAAATTTGGTTTCAAAACCGCAGAGCCAAGGAAAGGAAAATCAACAAGAAGAAGTTGCAGCAGCAGCAGCAGCAGCAGCCCGCACCGCCGCCACCACAGCCTCCCCAGCCTCAGCCGGGTGCACTACGGAGCGTGCCGGAGCCCTTGAGTCCTGTGACCTCCTTGCAAGGCTCCGTGCCTGGTTCTGTCCCTGGGGTTCTGGGACCAGCTGGAGGGGTTTTAAACTCCACTGTCACCCAGTGACCCTTCCCATGGTCTGAATCGGCGGCGGCACAGCAATCCCAGGCTGAGCCACGAGGGGTACGGACGCTTCGAGAATCCTCAGAAGAGACCCCTCTCCTCCTACCCACAAACAACATCTGCAGATGGAGATTGAGGACAGAAAACGAGTAGGATTGTGGGCCGACCTCAGGAGAAGACATTAAAAAAAAAAAAAACAAAAAACTTTTCCCATTCTGATTCTTCCTGCCAGCAACGACAACGGAAGTGATCTTGGGGCTTCTTCATTCATGCTCCTTGCCAGGACTGGCCACAGGCACCAAGCTTTCAACTTCTTTTGCCCCAGATTTGCCTCCCAACATGGACTGTATTTCTGTTTGGAGCTGAGGAGAGAGTGAGGCTGGCTGGGGTTGGGGGTAGCAATACTTGAGCCAAGATGGCTGTTTCCTGCTGACTGCTTTCTGAGAACCAGCTGGCCGTCCTGCCTCAGGGGCAGGGATTGTTCAAACTACAGGAGCCAGAGGCAGCTAAGGTAGAAAGCTGGACTACAGAACCTGCCCCTCTCCAGGTGGTCTGTGCTTTCTTCTCTCTCCACAGATCAGGAAGGGGTGGTGGGTTCAGGGATTGTGACAGTGGGGGAGGTTAGCCAACTCCAGGCCCCTGCGACAAGGGCTTGTTTAGAAAGCCTGTCACCAGAGCTGCTGTAGTTTGAATGTATGTCTGTGTTGTAAATGCCAGAGCCAACCTGGACTTCCTGTCCCTTCCCTCATCTTTGGCTGAAGACGACCGGAATTGTTTGCTGCTGTTCGAGTCACTGATCTGTGTAACAAGCCAAGCGAGCCTTTTAAAAAGCCTTCTGGATCCATGGGTATAGAAGTTGTATGGTGAAGGGAAGTGGGGAGGGGTGGGTATCTGAACACAGCTGACTTTTATTTTGTAAAAAGACAAAGATAAACGAACGTTAACAGATTCCAGATCCTGAATTTTATCTTCTTTGGATTTTGACTGAACTTATTTTTTTTTCTAGGAAATAAAATATCTTTTCTGGTTGCAAGCTAGAAGTGTAGGGGTGGTGGTGGGGTGGTAAGGAAGAGGTAAAGTAAAGAAGGTTGTGTGGGCAGCCGATTTTTTACCCAGAAGCTTCAGAAGCTGAAGGAGCACGTCCTGAGCACCCCCCCCCCCACGCCTCAGTCCAGCAATGGGCTGAGGAATGTGTTGTTTTCCTGGGGGTGCCTTTGGGCAAAAAGCTTGTCACCACGGCTAGCTGCTTCCCAGCTGCTGCAGACCCATTCGTGGGGGTGGGGTGAGAGGGCTTTAGCTCTCTTCTCAACGTTTGTAAGGCAACTCCTTCCATTAGCGACCCCCAACCAATCCTGCGGCGCTCAGGTATGCCCCTTAGCCCATCGAATTGGGCGCAGCACTGACTAATATTTTTCTGTTCTTTCCAGACAACAATTTCATGGCATATATAGTCTTCTGAATTCCTAGGCATTTACACTCCTTTCTAACTACCCGGAATGATAGTATCTTCCCAACCCCACCCCCACCACACACAAGAATTCAAGATCAGAATAAGATCCAAGTGGTGGCTGCCTATCTGGCGGATCTGCTGCGTCTCCTGAGTGTCTGGGTCCTCCGGCAAGGCCAGAAAGAAAAGCTCTCCCACCTCCAGTTAGGATTAAGCCTTGCCCTAAGGTACAGGATTCACACGGAGGGAGGAGGCAGGCAGGGCAGGGAGACTCATCCACCACCCCACCACCCTGTAGCACCTCCCCAATTTCTCCACTCTTCCAGGTGGCGAATTTGCTAGAAGATTGAGAAAGGCGTCTTCAGTAGGAAAGGAAGGGTGTTGGCCACTCAGGGGGAAGCTGCGTGGGCGTCTGCGGGGCGGGGGCTCCCCAGGTTCAGGGCCAGGTGATCCTCGTTGCCCCCAGGTGCTTCCCGCCCCAGCATGGATCGCAGCCCTGCGCGCTGGCCGCGCCCACACGCCAGCTCCTTGCCGGCGGCGCGGTTGCTATGCGTTGCCGTGAAACGCCTGTCAATAAACTCTGTTTGGACAGTGGAGCAAGAGCACAAGGGTTGTTTGCTTAGTGGTTAGAGGTTCAAAAGTCGGCATTGTCCCGCTGCACGCGATTACAAGTCCCCCCACCCACCCTTCCCGGGGCTCGTCCCCCTCTTGGCCCAGAGATGATGGGGGGGGGGAGTTGGGAGGGGACGCTCTGAAACGCAACCGAGCTCTCTGTAGCAGACCCTCCCCCTCTCCTGCTTTCTGTAGCCTGAGCCTCCCAGTCCAAGGGAGGGAGGTGGGGGAAAGGCCCTCCCGGGCCAGTGACGCTACAGAGAGCTTCAGACCCAGAGACACTGTGTCATCGCTAAAGCCAGCTGGAGGAAACGTGGGATGTGGCGCAAACTGGCAGCGCAGCCTCAGTTCAGAGAGACTTGTACCGGGAGCTTGAGGCTGTTTTAGAGCGAAGAATCGAGAGGCTCCAGAATGCTCCAGCTCCGGGCTCATGAGACAGCCTGCTCTGGACTCGGGCCGCTAGGAGGCGCCTGTGCTCTGGGAAGAGATGGGGCTTGGTCTGTGATCCGCGTCCTTTGCTTGGAGACACCTGGAAAGGGTTCCAGATCATGCCCAGCTAAAAAAATTCCAGCCTCTCCTCACCTCAGCTGTTGTTACACCGAGGCACCCGAGACCTCCCAGGATAGTTCTGGGCTTGTAGAAAATGAGTTAGGATTGAAGGGGCAGGGATGGGACATAACTCACTAACAGCTTAGTATGTGAGAGAAGGGTCAGTCCCCAGAGCTCACCGTCCAAACGCCCAAGTTCAGACTAAGGCACCTGAGGGAGATTCTTGGACCTGTTGACTTTAAGACAACAAACCTGAAATAGAGATTCTTCACCATTCTAAAAGAACCCCTTTGCACCGTTTCTTTTTTTTCTTTTTAAATTTACAGTAGCCTGGAGAGATGGCTCAGTGGTTAGGAGCATTGGCTGCTCTTCCAGAGGATAAGGGTTCGATTCCCAGCCCCACAAGACAACTCAAACCCTTCTGTAACTCCCCCCACTAGTTCCAGGGGCTCTGCCACCCTCTTCTGGCCTCCACAGATGTAGCCTCCACATACATGCTGGTGGAACACACATGAAAAAAAAAAAGATAAAACACGGGAATAAAACATCTGTGTGAGACATGTGTGGAAAGGTGCACACTGTTAACCCTGTGTGGCGTTATTATACCATCTAATAAAGTTTGAAAGGTGAACGAAAGCAAATTCGTACTTCTAGTATTTACTCAGATGCTTACATTAGTCGAGAAAATGAATTTTACATAGCAATTAAAACATACAGCCAGTCATTTCCTTGACGTTTTGATTCATAACCACCAAGGGAGAAAATAAGGCAACATGAGGCAGCTGAAGACCAGAAACATTTTTTTGGGCCTGTATTTTGCACCACAGGCTGCTATTTCAGGGTCAGTCGACCTTGGGGAGGTCACAGCTCTCCTATCTGTAGAATGGCAGTCAGATGAGGTTGTAGGTGCATGTGTCTTTACAGCACACACTGCAATTGGGCCTTCGTAAGGACCAAGCTGCTTTTTATCACAAAGCATCTTCTACAAAGTGCTCCAGGGCCCTGACAGAGACCCTTTGAATAGCACAATTTCTCAAACCCTGATACAATCGCCCCCTTCCCGGAATTTCTTTTTTACTCTCTAAATCCTTCAGCTCTGGTTGCTTTGACAAAATCGCCTCCAGTCTGTGCAGTCTACTCTCCACCCACAGGTTCTGCATACCCTCTGGGGTGGCAGAGCCCAGACTTAAATTCCAGATGTGAAGACAAGCGAGTTAACTGATCTGATCTCTTCCCTGTTCCTCCTAGAAGTATCCAAACACATCTGGTTTCTAGGAGAGTAAAGAGTAGTTGAAGACGCCTCTGAGGCCTCCTCACAATTTCCTCGCTTTGTTTTGCTATTTAGCTCAAAAAGGGTGTGTATGGAACTGACCCTTTTCCTTTTGAAATTATCAGCATCCCAACAGCACCTTATTAATCCCATATGGTTCCAGGAGGTATCCCAAGAGCCAGCTGTGGTGTTGTAAGGTTCAGTCATTCCTCAAGTGTCTTTAAGACCAGTTGTGACTGTAGGATACCAGGCAGGTGTTCATGATGACAGCTGGAGGAACAGCTGAGTGACCCCAGGGCCAGACAATCACTCAATGTCTCAATGTTTGTTTGTGTGTTTGCCTTAGCTACAAACCAGAGAATAAATCTACTTATTTCAGATTTCTAAGGAGGTTATGAAGTTAGAAGTAGAAAACAACTTAGAACTAATTATTACTATTATTTTGAGATAGGGTTTCACTATATAGCCTGTCCTGTCCTGGAACTTGCTGTGTAGACCAGGCTGACCTCAAACTCAGAGATCCACCTGCCTCTGGAGTATTGGAATTTAAGGCATGTGCCACACCCCAATTCTGAATTTAAAAAAAAATTATTTGTTTTGTTTTTTGTTTTTTTGTTTTTTGAGACAGGGTTTCTCTGTATAGCCTTGGCTGACCTGGCACTCACTCTGTAGACCAGGCTGGCCTCGAACTCAGAAATCCGCCTGCCTCTGCCTCCCAAGTGTTGGGATTAAAGGCGTGCGCCACCACCACCCGGCTGGCTTGTTTTTATTTTTTGTAGATTGGTATTTTGCCCTCATGCATACATGTCTGTGTGAGGATGTCAGGTCCCCTGAAACTAGACACAGTTATGAGCTACCATGTGGGTGCTGAGAATTGAACCCCACGTCCTTTGAAAGAGCAGTCAATGCTTGGTCTGGAGCCATTTCTCCAGACCCCCAGTTCTGA
Source organism: Arvicanthis niloticus (assembly GCF_011762505.2). Lineage (NCBI taxonomy): Eukaryota > Metazoa > Chordata > Mammalia > Rodentia > Muridae > Arvicanthis > Arvicanthis niloticus. Next base: position 43,063,403 of record NC_133432.1, read on the forward strand.
AATTCTTAAGAAAAAAAAATTAAGCTAGTTTTAGTGGTCTTTTAATCCTAGCACCCAGGAGGCAGAGGCAGGCAGATCTCTTTGAGTTTGAAGTCAGCCTGGTCTACATAGTGAGTTCGAGGACAGCCAGGGCTACACAGTGAGGTCCTGTCTTTTGTTGTTTGAAATGGGCATTCACTGGGTACCCTTGCTTTACAAACCAGGCTGGACTCAAACTCACAGAGTTTCCTGGCCTTGCCTCCTGAGTGCTGGGATTAAACGTGTACACCTCTACACTTTGGCTGAGACCCTGTCGTACAAAGAATGAAAGAGAGAGAGAGAGAGAGAGAGAGAGAGAGAGAGAGAGAGAGAGAGAGAAGAGGGGGGGAAACAGACTTAGACCAGCATATGCCAGACATTCTTTTGGGAGGAATCCAAGCAGAAAGGATGGGGGCTGGTGTATGGGTGACCTTTTGTCTTCTTTGTCTCTACTACTCAAACACGAACATTTGCCTTCACAACTGAGCATCTCCAATTGGAATTTGTGACTAGCAACAGCAGGTATTGATATTATCAGCTAAGTTACCAAGCCCCGGAGTCAAATGACCAGTTTATTTTATTTCCTGCAAGCTCCGGAACAGCTGATGCTCACATCTTCCCGGAGATGAAGTGGCTACCCAGTCATCTCTCCGTGCACATGCGCTTACACGCACAATAATGTTCAGCTTACACATTGGGTTTATGTGTCCAGTGTTTTATTGGTAGTAGACCCCCAGGCAGTTCATGTACATCTGTTTTAGCTTCTTTTCTCTTTTTCTCCATGCTCATGTGTTGTCACAGAACTTGTGAGGTTAGCCATCTACTGTCATGGAACCTTCTACCTGCAGAAGGACAGTAGAAGCTTTCATAAAATTCTACTTGAGGACTGGAGAGATGGCTCAGTGGTTAAGAGCACTGACTGCTCGTTCAAAAGGTCTGGGTTCAATTCCCAGCAGCCACATGGTAGCTCACAACCATCTGTCATGCCAGTTCCAGGAGATCTGATTCTCTTACACAGACACACATGAGGGCAAAACCATCAATGGGCATAACATAAAAATAAATAGTTAGAAATGTCACTTGAAAAAAAATCCTCCTTGATTTCAGAAAAGCAAACCCAGAAAATAAGAGTTAATCACTGTCATATAACAGTTATGTGGCATCTAGATTATTTTAATTTATTGATCAAAAGCAACATCCAAATAAAGATTAATTACCTAAGAATTTAAGATTTAGTTCTTAAAAGTGGCTTTAATCTCACCACCGGGGAGACAGCTATAGGTGGATTTCTGTAAATCTGAAGACCAGTTTGGTCAAGCTTCAGGCCAACCAGGGCTACACCCTTGAGACTCTGTCTCAAAGAAACAAAGCAAAATAAAATCCCTCAAACGAATTAAATAACTAAACAAAGTTACAGTAGACAGACAAGAAGTAGCCTGAAACTCAGGAAGTAGCTGAGGCTGGCCTTGAATTCTACAAGAATTCAAGAATGTAAGAATTCTACAGAATTCTTAATTGTCTGAAACATACCCTGGGGAAGCACTGGCCACACATCAAAATACCTGTGTGCAACCAAGTCACTACTGAAAACACAGGTCATCAGACTTAGCGGCAAGTACCTCCACCAACTCAGTCATCTCTCCAGCCCCACTGTTTTTAAATTAGAAACGAAAGGCAGCAGCCTTATGCATCTCCTCCAGGCAGCAGGAAGGAGTCAAACCTCGCTTCCTGCGAGCACAGCCCAGGTTCCTGCGCCTTCTCCAAGGTCAGTGGAGCAGTCCACCTCCCAAGGCACACAGGTGAGTCGCCTTCCTCTGAAGGAGGGCCAGAAGGCGGCGCTCTAGCCCCGGGAATGTGTGCCGGGGAGCGGTCACAGCGTCTCCCTAAGCGTGGCGTCGCAGGAGCAAAAGTCTGCAGGAGCTCAAAGCCCTGCCTCTGCTAACGTCTGCACATCGTAGACGCATCGTTGTGACATTCAGCGCACTTTTTAGCACTTTGGAGGAGTTTGGTTCCGATGGCCGCACTTCCTAATTATTTAATTAATTGTCTAATTAAACATGCCCTGACTTTTAATAGTTATATTTATTTTTCGAGACAGGATCTCATTGTAGCCCTAGCTGGACTAACCATTAAGTAGTCGAAGCTAGGATCTGCCTGCCTCTGCTTCCCAAAGTGCTGGGATTAGCTAAAGACATGTGCCACCACGCTCTGCTGTTTATTTTATTTATAAAATATGCTAATTTAAAATAGATATGTATGTGCTTTTGCTTGCATGAGTTAACATGGTTAGAAGAGAACATCAGATTCCCTGTAGCTGGAGATGGTTTGTGAGCCTGGGAGTATTGGTATCAGCATTTGGTCCTCTGCAGTCCCAGATTTCCCTCCCCTGGGGGGGGGGGGGCGGTTCAGGATGAGGGTAGGGTTGAGACAGGGCTTCTCTGCATACCACTGGCTGTCCTGGAACTTGCTCAGTAGACCAGGCTGGCCTCGAACTCACAGAGATCTTCCTGCCTCTGCCTCTTGAGGGCAGGGAATAAAGGTCGGGGCCACCATTGCCCGCCAGGATTCCCTCAATTTTAAACAGAGCATTTTAAATTCAGAGCAGGGGCAACTGGCAGCCCCACGCTGACATGCCTGGGGCTAGGAGCACCTGGAGTGGCCTCTGGCCAGACCCTGCTGAGGGCCCCAGGCTGCCCAGCTGATTTGTGCAGCTGCTGCAAATCTGTCCCCACCAGCCAATCACCTATCCCAGTGTGGGACTTTTTTTTTTTTTTTTTTTTTTTTTTTTGCGGCCGCACGCATGCGAGAATCCGGTAGGGGGCGCTTGCTGCTTAGGCTGAGCTCAGGGAACCCTGTGACCAGGAGGCAAGGTAGGGCAGGCAGTCTGGACACAGCCGGGAGTGGTTGGCACCCAGGACTGGGCAGCAACACTCTGCCCCTACCGCTGCTTCTTGGCTTGGTGGCCAAGGGCACTAGGTTGGGGTCAGGCCTAGGGGATGTCTCTTGGCACAAGATGTGAAGGAACCTGTACATTTCTGCCTTTCCGGGTTGCGGGTTGCATGTCTCTCCCACAACTCCTCTACTTTAACAACTGAAGGTGAGGTGTGCAAGCTGTGTGTACCAGGGCCGGATCCAATCTCATCTCGGCCAGAGGGATGCCTCTGGTTTGCCTCTCATTGTCACCAAGTCCTGCCTAGTGGCCTGCAGCTACCGTGGATGTCATTGAGGCCAGGAATTTAGCCAGTCTGAGTAATGTAGCAACAGCCCCTCCTCCCCACCCCTCAACTCCAGAAGTTTTTTGGCTTCTGGTAATCTGGTCTCTCCTCTTGGTTTAGATTAGTGGGTCTGAGGAGTGGTGTCAGCCAGGGCCCACTTTGGGGTGTGGAGAAGGATGGATGACTCACTCTTGTGTCACAGCTAAATAATTTACTCAAGGCCCTCTCTTTGGTCAGTTTCCTTCCCCGCACCCTGCTTTTGACTTCCTGCTTTGTGAAATCCAGGGAAGAAAAAGGCTGGGTTTTAATATAAGTTAATGTTTACAGTGGCAGAGACTCACGCTTCTCCAACACCTAACCTTGTGCTGACCTTCCCCCTCCCGCTTCCTCTGAGTAAAGCCTCTCTCCTCTGGCAAGTCTTTTAGAAATGGAGCTATGACTTGGACACGAGGGTGCATTCTGAAAATCAGGAGTCTAGAGTAAGGAGAGCAGTTGGGCCACGTTCTTCCCAAACTACATTCTTTCCTGGTTTCCAGCAGAGCCGAAAGTGGCAAAGGTCGAGCTTGCGCACAGTAGCTGCCCCAGGAGCAGCGCCCCCTTTCCGTCTAGCCTCACCACAACCCCTTAGAGGGCTAGAGAACACAATCTTAGAGATAAGCAGAGGCAGGCTCAGTGGGGGAGTGGAAGGGGCCAGCAAGTAAGCCAGCAGAAGCAGAAAGGCATTTTCACTGAGTTTCAACACTTAGAAAAGATTTTAAAAGGGGTTGGGGAAACACCATAGAAAGAATACCCCTATCAAAGCCTGGCTGGGGTTGAGGTTCTATTAATGCTCAACCAACAACTCCCTCGGACATTTCCTGCCAACATCATCACATTTAAATGGTGCAAGGGTGGAAAAATGGGGAAAAATATGAATACATTCTTTAATATTGTGTATGTTCTAGCCGGTTGGGTTATTGATGTCGCTCTGGTTTAAGCAATTGCAACCAAGATTTGTGTGTGTGTGAGCTGGAGAGCTGGCTCATCAGCTAAGAGCACTGGCTGCTCTTGCAGAGGACCTGGGTTCAGTTCCCAGCACCCACACAGGGGTCATGACTCAGTCACTCATATGGTGCACATTGTAGATATGTACAGGAAAGAACAGCCGAAAAACAAAAACAACCAAAATACTTAACACTAAGTCAATCAATAAATTATCAATCAATTTTAAGTAAAAAGAATCGTATGTGTTCTTACATGTTCATGAAATAATCTTTTCTAGTATTAAAAAATATAAAAATGGAAACTAAATCACATTTCATTCTGTAACCTATTTTTTAAATCATTTAATGGAATGTCATGGTTATTTCCTAAATCATTTTGTATATTGACCAACAGATATTTTTTAATATTCACTTTATGTGTATGAGTGTTATGCCTGCCTGTGTGTATATACATTATATGTGTGCCTGGTGCTCATAGAGATCAGAAAAATGACATTGTAACCTCTAGGACTGGAGTCATATGGTTATGACCTATCATGTGGGTGCTGGGAACCAAATCTAGGTCCTTCAAAAGAACAGGTGCTCTTAACTGCTGAGCCATTTCTCTAGCCTCCCAGCAGATTTTTTGGATATCTATTCCATTGAGGAAAAAAATATGTATTGTGATTTTTAAATTTATTTATTTATATGTATGTGTCTCAGTGAATGCATGTGGTTGCCTGTGGAGGTCAGTAGAGGTCATGGAATCCTCTGGAGCCAGAGTTCTAGGTGGTTGTGAGCTGCCCTGGTGGGTGCTGGGAACTGAACTCTGGTCTCCAAGAAGAGCAGCCAGTGCTCTTAGCTTATAAATCATGGGAGTGGAAATTTCTGGATTCTTTGGAGACTCAGTTTTCTCATGTGATGCTTTTCTGGAAGCTGTCTTATGAGAGGATGTTTTGCTGAGAACAGGCAGATGCTGTTTTTCCGGGCGCTGCCTGGTGTAAGAGCATGTGATGTTTTGCTGGAACAGACACTTGAGAGGACGCACGATGCGTGGAAAGAGCATAACCCAGCAGACCGTGGATGCTCTGGCGTTGGTTCACTTTGCTCTGTTTGCTGATCTTCACTTGTCAGGACTTCATAGAGAGAAGGACACTAAAGAACTTCTGGTAATATTCCAGTTGCTTCTTGAGGCTCCAACTAGCTCATGCCAATCATGGAGCCTTGAACTTTCTTCTGGATCAAGCCACTGCTGCTGAGTCAAGTGGACTGGACAGCTGACAACAAAGATTGGAATTGCCTCAGAGAACTACTTCTAAACAGGTCCACATCCCCTTGTCCTATTAGCCATCTTCCTCCCCTATCTTTGGTCGGTGGGCTGTATGGGAGGTTTAAGCATTTTAAAACCTATATCGAATTAGGTTTTGAAAAATACAAGCCTACAGATCATCTCTCCAGCTCCCACTCCCAATGTTTCTATATCAACACCAGAATTTTGCTTCCTATTATTCAGCCATTTCTTTTAAACACTTACTATATACAGGATACTGGGAAACATCAGGAAGTATCATAGACAAGAATTTGCACTAGAGGGGCAGGGAGTGTTTACTTCCTATTGGAGACACTTAACCATTTAAACTTAGGAGTCAATGAACACTTGGGCAACAGCCCAAGTTTAACAATAACAAGTTATAAAACTTGTAATAGGTAAACATCTATCTATCTATCTATCTATCTATCTATCTATCTATCTATCTATCATAGTTAGGGTTTTACTGCTGTGAACAGACACCATGACCAAGGCAATTCTCATAAGGACAACATTTAATTGGGACTGGCTTACAGGTTCAGAGGTTCAGTCCATTATCATCAAGGCAGGAACATGGCAACATCCAGGCAAACACGATGCAGGAAGAGCTGAGAGTTCTACATCTTCATCTGAAGGCTGCTGGCACAATACTGACTTCCAGGCAGCTAGGATAAGGGTCTTAAGCCCACGCCCACGGTGGGTGACACACCTACTCCAACAAGGCCACACCAATAGTGCTACTCCTTGGGCCGAGCATATACAAACCATCACTCACTCTATCTATGTATCTATGTATCTATGTATCTATGTATCTATCTATCTATCTATCTATCCATCCATCCATCCATCCATCCATCTATCTATCTATCATCTATCTGTCTGTCTGTCTGTCTGTCTGTCTGTCTGTCTATCTATCTATCTATCTATCTATCTATCTATCTCCTTTCATACTTTCTTGTTTAAGACTTTTTTATTTATGTTTATGAGTGCTCTATTTGCATATGTGCCTTCATGACAGAAGAAGGCATCAGATCCATTCTAGATGGTTGTGAGCCACCATGTGGGTGTTGGGAATTGAGCTCTGGAAGAGCAGCCATTGCTCCCAACTGCCATCTCTCCAGCCTTGCTTGTTTGTTTTTTTGAGACAGGGTCTCACTGTGTAGCCTTGGCTGGCCCGAACTCAGTATGTACCAGTGAGTACTGGTCTCAAACTCACAGAGATCCACCTGCCTCTGCCTTCTGAGTTATGGGATAAAGACTTATGTCACCATGCCGAGTTGGCTCCTACTTTTGTATTTAGACAGGATGGAGAGATGGCTCAGCAGATAAAAGTGAGGATGGGATTTTGGATCCCCAAATTTAAGTAATAAGACTGTGATTGTTCCAGGCAGGCCCATAATCTGTTCTCGTTAGTCTGGGAGCAGACAAGGTGGCTGGAGCTTGTTAGTTTCCAGCCTAGTAGAGGAAGATTCAAGGCCCAGGATTAGGGAGAGATCCTGCCTCAAAAGAATAGGAGAAGGGTGACGTCATCTTCTGGCCTCCTGTGAGTACAGGCATGCGCACAGTCAAACACAGAGAGATAAATACATAAATAAAATAACAAGCAGACACAGACACAAAAGAAGGATAACAGAAAACTAGATATGTAACTTTGGTAACTGTGTGTCATGATCACTCAGACAATATGCATTTCTTAATTCTTAGAACCAGTGAATATTGTCTTAAGGTAAATAAACCATCAAAACTTGGCCAGCATGGTGGCACAGGCTTTTAATCTTAGCTCTTGGAAGGCAGAGGCAGGTGGATCTTTGTGAGTTCCAATCTAGCTTGGTCTAGCTTGAGTGAGTCTCAGGACAGCCAGGGTTAAGTAGTGAGACCATGTCTCAAAAACACAAACCCCAAACCAGCAACATAAACAAACAACAAACAAGAACCCCTCCGCCAAGGGCCTGTCAGGTAAAGGTGTTTGCCACTAGGCCTGATACCCTGAGCTTGAGTCCTGGACTGTGGAAGGAAAGAACAGACTCCTGCAAGTTTCCTTTGTTTGATATCCATACATGCACTGTGACTGGAGAGCACTTGTGCACGAGCACACACAAATAAATATAAATATAAATGTAATTAAAAAAACTTTTTAAAATTCCCTCAGCTGAAATAAAAATATATACAGGTATAACTGAGTTAAGTATCTTGGGCTAAGTGTTGAGCTCAGTGCTTGTCTTGAATGCGTGTGTTCCTAGATGTGACTATTGTAACACACACACACACACACATCAGAGACAGAGAGACAGAGAGAGACAAAGACAGAGACAGTGGACAGAGAGGTGAAGAATAGGCTAACAGGGAAGATTCTGCTGCTATAAGCCTAATGGTCATAAGAATTCTTTAAAGCATCCACAGGGAACACACAGAGAAGTTATTTATGACTTTGTGACAGTAAACACGGGCAAATTTAGTGTTCCACAACTGTGTTTCTATGTTTGCTCATTCTACAGGATGGGACTTCAGAGTGCAGCAGGGACAGCCAGCCCTGCTCCACAGTGCCTGGAGTCTTAGGCCACTTAGATGGATCTAAAGGGCCAGACTGTAGCCCTCTGGACATTTTCTTAAACCCTACTCATGTTTTCAGAGATTAAACTGAGTCGAAGGCCAAGTCCATTCAGGTCTATTGATTTATATTGGTATTTTCCCCCCTAGACAGGGTCTTACTATGCAGCTCTGATTACACTGGAACTCACTCTGTAGACCAGGCTGGCCTCAGAGTCACAGAGATCTCTGCCTGTTGCTGCCTCTCAAGTGCTGGGATTAAAGGTCACAACACCATGCCTGGCTCTGTTTTCTCATATTCATTTCTCATTTGTGTATGGGTGCTTTGTTTTGCCGGCATGAATATCTGCACATCCAAGAAGGTCAGAAGAGGGTGCTCTGTCAGAGCCCCTAGAACTGCAGTTACAGGTGGTTGTGAACCCCATGTGCATTCTGGGAACTGAACTCAGGTCCTCTGGTAGCCAGTGCCTTAACCACTGAGATGTCTCTCCTGTCCCTAGCCAGGTTTCTTACAGGTAGCTTAGAGCTTGGAGAGTTTGTGTTCGAAAAAAACAGGCTGTAAGGTGGATGAAACACTTACTAGGGCCTCAATTTGAAACTAATTTTCACCCCCAACTCCTCCCTGATTGAAGCAACAACAAGTCCTCAAGTTTATACACAAATGGTTGCTATGTCAATCAAGATCTCCACCGGTTGGGTGGGGCCTCTGTCTCTGTCTCTCTGTCTCTTGTCTTTCTCTTTCTCCCTCCTTTTCCCTCTGTTATCCCTCTTCTCAGAGAGCATCTTGCTACATAGACCAGCCTGGCCTCAAACCCACGAGTCTCTTGACTCAGCTTCCTGTGTGTGCCACCAAGCTTGATATAGTTCTTTTTTATATAAAGATTTTATTGAGGCCAGAGTGAGCAGGGCCTGGAGCAAGAGAGAGAAGGGGAAGGGGGAAAATTTTTTTTCATTTATTCATTTAACACCTATGAGTACACTGTTGCTGTCTTCAGACACACCAGAAGAGGGCATTGGATCCCGTTACAGATGGTTGTGAGCCACCATGTGGTTGCTGGGAATTGAACTCAAGACCTCTGGAAGAGCAGTCCGTGCTCTTAACTGCTGAGCCATCTCTCCAGCCCTGATATAGATCTTTTTTTAATCAAAACATTTATCAAATAACTGGGCAGTGGTGTTTTTAATGTTTTTAATCCTTGCACTCGAGGTAGAGGCAGGCAGATCTCTGTGAGTTCAAGGTCAGCCTGGCCTACAGGGTGAATTCCTGGAAAGCTAGAGCTACCGGGTGAAATTCTGTCTCAAAACAAAACAAAACAAAAACAAACAAACAAACAAAAAGCAAAACAAAACTTATCAAATAAAGAGTTTAATGTTTTTTGTTAATTTCTCCATCTAATAAGCCCAACACACAAGGCTATAAAACAGAAGATTACTACTAAAATACTCTTGTTCTAACCCAGGGAAAGTGCTGGCGCTTAGTGATGGGGTGCCTATCATGTGTGAGGCTCCCTGGTCCAGTCTTAAGCATCTCAAATTACAAACAAAAACAGCATGGGGGAGGGGGCGTGAGATGGCAGAGTGTGTACAGGTGCTTTCAACAAAGCTGGACAACCCGAGTTCAATCCCTGAGACCCCACAAAGGAGAAGAAGAAAACCAGACTTCCACATCATGAGGCACACATGTAGACCAGGCTGGCCTCAGATTCACAGAGATCTGCCTGTCGCTGCCTCTCAAGTGCTGGGATTAAAGGTCGCATACCTGGCTCTGTTTTCTCATATTCACTTCATATGTATGGGTGCTTTGTTTTGCCGGCATGAGTATCTGCACATCCAAGGAGGTCAGAAGAGGGTGCTCTATCAGAGCCCCTGGAACTGTGGTTACTCCTCCCTCAAATAAATAAAGAAATGTGGTCAAAAACAAAACAAAAGAAACAGACAAACAAACAAACAAAAACCAAACCAGGGCTGGAGAGGTGGCTCAGCGGTTCAGAGCACTGACTACTCTTCCAGAGCAGAGTTCAATTCCCAGCAACCACATGGTGGCTCACAACCGTCTGATGCCCTCTTCTGATGTGTCTGAAGACAGTGACAGTGACAGTGTACTCAAATGCATAAAATAAACACATAATTATTTAAAAAGAAACAGTGAGGAAGACGTTAATTCCAGCATCCTCTAAGCACGCGTTGCTCAGACCGCTGTTCACAGTCCTGCCTCCTGAGAGAACACCCTCTGAACCATCACCACACCCAACTTTAAAAAGCCCGTGTTTGCACGTTTCCAGCATAGAGAAGTTTGGCAACCTCAGATCCTCTGCACTCTCTTTGCAGTCTTTGGTCTATGTTTTTGTGCTGGACAGTATAGGGTACTCAGCCTTGGACTCTTGGCGTCTGTGTCCGCACTCTGCTGACCTAGCTCCCGGTTCACACCCTCACTTTTGTTTTCTCTTAGATCTTTTTAAATTTTGTTTTGTTTTGTTCTTTGAGACAGGCTTTCTCTGTGTAGCCCTTGCTGTCCTGGAACTCACTCTGTAGACCAGGCTCTCCTTGAACTCAGAGAGATCCACCTGCCTCTGCCTCCCAAGTGCTGGGATTAAAAGTATGCCCTACTATGCTATGCGTAGATTTTTAAATTTTATTTTATATGTATGGTATGAGTGTTTTTCCTGCATGTATGTATGTGCCCCACGTATGTACCTGTTGCTGATGGAGGTCAGAAGAGGGCATCAGATCCCCTGGAACTGGAGTTACAGACAGTGGTGAGCTGCCATGACCTGAAACTTGCTTGAAAAGTAAATTTCTTTCTCTCTCCACCTCTCACCTCCAGCTCCATTTTTTTTTTTCTTTCCAAAGAGAACACAAGCTGTTTTCCCGTACAGGTCTGTGTCAACTAGACACAGACAATAAACAGACTCCAAACAGGCACTGTGGACTTACACACCAGAGCTTCTTTCTTTTAAAATCTAAACCAAACCAAACCAAAGGTTTCCCTCTCCAGCCTGGCCAGGAATTTGCTATGTAGAACAACCTAGCCTTGAACTCAGGGAGATCCTCCTGCTTCTGCCTTCAGAGTGTTGAGATGAAAGGTAAGCACCACCATGCCCACTGCCATACAAGTTTTAAGAACCTCTCTGGCCAGGCCTGGTGGTGCATGCCTGGAAGTTTGGTGGCACAGGCAGGTGTATTTCTACGAGTTCTATGGGGTACATAAAGAGACTCTTGTGATACTGACAGGACAGTCCAAGTGACTTGCTGTATGTAATGAACTCTGATTCTTCTCGTTCTATCTTATTAGGTCATTTTAAAGTGTAAGTGTGTGTGTGTATGTGGTGACTGTGTGTGTATGTGGTATGTGTGTGTGTGTATGGTATGTGTGTGTATATATGGTGTGTGTACGTGGTGTGTGTGTGCTATGTGTATTTAATGTGTGTGTATGCTGTGTGTGTGCTGTGTGCATGTGGTGTGTATGTGTGTGTAGGTGGGGTGTGTATGTGGTGTGTGTGATGAGTGCTGTATGTATGTGGTATGTATGTGTATGTGGGGTGTGTGTGTATAGTGTTTGTGTATATGGTGTGTGTATGTGGTGTGTGTTCTATGTGTATTTGGTGTATGTGTGTATGCTGTGTGTGTGCTGTGTGTATGTGGTGTGTATGTATGTGTGTGTAGGTGTGGTGTGCATGTGTTGTATGTGTTGTGTGTGCTATGTGTATGTTGTATGTGTGTGTGTGTGTGGTGTATGTATGTGTGGTATGTGTGTGTATGTGGTATGTGTGTATGTGGTATGTGTGTATCTGTGGGGTGTGTGTGTATATGGTATGTGTGTGTATGTGGGGTGTGTGTATGTGGTATGTGTGTATCTGTGGGGTGTGTGTGTGTATATGGTATGTGTGTGTATGTGGGGTGTGTGTGTGGGGGGTGTATTTGTGGTATATATGTGTGTGTAGTGCTAGACATAGAACCATATAAAACCTGTGTCACTCACTGAGCTACATCTCTGGCTCCTATTTTATTTAAGTAAAAATATCTATTAACACACTACTAAACTGGCTTCATCAGCTGCTAATTAGTTGCAGGTCATTGAAAAATACCAACTCAGAAGAGACGGCAAGTGTGGTTATGTGACAATAGGTAACATTTATCATCTTAGAAAGCACTTTTCAAATACATTATATATATTTAAAGTTCTTTAAAAAAAAAAAAAAGGTATTTATGGGTTTAGGTATGCAGTGCCTGTGGAGGCCAGAAGAGGGCGCTGGATCCTATGAGACTGGAGTTAACAGATGGTTGTAAGCCACCATGTGGCTGCTGGGAATCAAACTCTAGTCTTCCACAAGAGTAGTCATTGCTCTTAACCACTGAGCCATCTCTTCAGCCCCCACATACATGATTTTATTTAACACTCACAGCAGTCCTGTGGAGTACTCTCCCTCAACTGACTAATATAACAAAGCCTCAAAGACATTGACTTTTGGGGGTTCAAAAGAGAGGCGGGCGGTAAACACAGCCAGAAATGGATATTTTTTCTGATTGAAAAAATCTCAGCCTTCCTCCATGTCCTGTGTTAGCAAGGATACAGAGTTAGTTCTGCCTGAACACTAATTTAAATTCTGCTCTTTCTGATAGCTAAGGCAAACAGTGGCTACAGTGTCTCACTGTTTGAGGCAAGTAAGCACACGCGTTTGAATAAACTTCCTTCTGGCATTAAGTTCCAGGACACCGGCTCTTCACAGGGGATATTGTACAATAATGAATATTGTTTCCACCAGTGGCTTTTTCATAAAACACCAAATCGTCAGAACAAGTTTCATTTTTTTAACGATTAGCGTGTGTGTATGTGTGTATATGTGTGTGCATGTGTGTGTATGTATGTGTGTTTGTGTGTGTGTATATGTGTGTATGTATGTGTGTATATGTGTGTGCATGTGTGTGTATGTATGTGTGTTTGTGTGTGTGTATATGTGTGTATGTATGTGTGTATATGGGTGTGTATGTATATGTGTGTGTTTGTGTGTATATATATGTATATGTGTGTGTTTGTGTGTATATGTGTGTGTATGTGTGTGTTTGTGTGTGTATATGTGTGTGTATGTGTTTGTGTATGTGTGTATGTGTTTGTATATGTGTGTGTGTTTGTGTGTGTGTATGTGTGTATATGTGTGTATGTATATGTGTGTATTTGTGTGTATATATATGTATATGTGTGTGTATGTGTGTGTTTGTGTGTGTATATGTGTGTGTATGTGTTTGTGTATGTGTGTATGTGTTTGTATATGTGTGTGTGTTTGTGTGTGTGTATGTGTGTATATGTGTGTATGTATATGTGTGTATTTGTGTGTATATATATGTATATGTGTGTGTTTGTGTGTGTATGTGTGTTTGTGTGTATATGTGTGTGTATGTGTGTGTTTGTGTGTGTATATATATGTGTGTATGTGTTTGTGTATGTATGTGTGTGTGTTTGTGTGTATGTATGTGTGTGTTTGTGTGTGTATGTGTGTGTGTGTTTGTGTGTATATGTGTGTATATGAGTGTGTGTTTGTGTGTATATGTGTGTGTGTTTGTGTGTGTGTATACATTCTAATACAGGTCTCTGGGGAGGCTAGCAGATGGCGTCAGATTCCCTGGAACTAGAGTTTTATAGAGTTATAGAGATCACTCAGTGTGGGTGCTGGGAACAAAACTCAGGTACTCTGGAAGAATGGTACATGTTCCTAACCACTGAGCCACCTCTCTAGCCCTTCAGGGCAATTTGTATTTGTTTGTTTGAGTTTTTTTATTATTTATTCATTTATTTTATGTGCATTGCTGTTTTGGCTGCAGATATGTGTGTATGAGGATGTTGGAGCCTCTGCAACTGGAGTTACAGACAGTTGTGAGCTGTCAGGACAAATTTTAATAAAGACCTTAGGTCCCAGCCTTGGAGGCTGCTGCTGTCTTCAGGGGCCATTTCACACTTCTTTTAAAAAATTTTAAAATCACATGTATGTACAAATTTATTTGTTCATTTATTTACCTGTGTGCATGTGCTACAGTTGGCAAGGGCCTTTGTTTACTAGTCATTTAGTTGGTCCAGAATCAGTATTTGTAATCCCTTACCATCAATATTCTTTTTAAAATTTCTCTCTCCTTTTGAATGGTTCTGGGGACTGAACCTGGAGTCTCACGTATGCCAGGCAAGGACTCTATTGCTGAGCCATATCCACAGCCCTCACCTTAGCCTGAGGCAGGAGGATTCATGCAAGCTCACCACTAACCTATTTTACAGAGAGCCTTTATCCCAAAAAACAACACAACACAAAACAACAGCCCTCCCACTAAGGCTTTAGCCGAGATGAAGGCATTCTTTATACAGAGGTGTTTCCAGATATTTCCCTCTAGTTTGCTCAGATGGTTTCAGACTCTCAGTCTTTGTGGTTGGAGAACTTCTGCCTCAGGCTCCTGGCTGACTGTCCCTTTGAGGTTCCTGACCTAATTATAGCTCTAAATCCCCCTCTGCTCTGTAAGGGCACACATTCACAGATTTGAGGGTTTTTATCATCATCTTTCAATCTTCTAGGGACTGCAATTCTGTTTCCCTCCTGTGTGTTTATTACCTCTTGCTGCTGAAAAAGTAGGTATGGTGGCTGAAGTACCCCATGCGACAGATAGACGATGCAGGTCTGGTAGGGTGGACAGTCCTTGTAACATCTCAGCTTGGTATGACTTAACTTTCAGATTTCCGTGTAGGGGAGAAACGCATACGTGTAGCTTACTGCTATTTGAGGTCTCTGATCACGCCCAACTCTGATGGATGTAGTAACAGCCAAAGAAATGATTTATAAATGAGTCTGGGCACAATCTCTTAGGCTTGGGGTCCTAAGAATTCCTGTGTAAATCCCACTTCATTGAAACACTTCTTTTAAAAAAATTTTTTTAAAGATATTTATTTACTTTATATATATGAGTACACTGTCGCTGTCTTCAGACACACCAGAAGAGGTTGTCAGATCCCATTACAGATGGTTGTGAGCCACCATGTGGTTGCTGGGAATTGAACTCAGGACCTCTGGAAGAGCAGCCAGTGCTCTTAACCACTGAGCCATCTCTCCAGCCCAAAACACTTCTCTCTCTCTCTCTCTCTCTCTCTTTTAATTTTTTTCCCCCTGAGACAGGGTTTCTCTCTATAGCCCTGGCTGTCCTGGAACTCACTCTGTAGACCAGGCTGGCCCTGAATTCAGAAATCTGCCTACCTCTGCCTCCCAAGTGTTGGGATTAAAGGCATGCACCACCACTGCCCGGCTCCGAAACACTTCTAATTAGATAATGCATGCATATCCTGCATGGCAGAGCTGGGGATTGCCGAGTACCAGTGCTGTGGGATATGACTTAGCACTCTATAGTTTGTAGCCATTCCTTTGCTTGTTTCTGGCCAGGGCCAACGTTACTTTACAATGCACACACTCCTGCCAGGGCCCTGGACAAGACTCAGATGTGTCTGTCAGAGAAGGGATACAAGGCCCTCAAAAAGGCTGCATTTCATTGCTAATATTGCTTCTCCCAGGGGTCGCTGGACGAAATTCTGCCACCTATCTAGTAGGAGAGGCGAGGGCCCGGCATTTTGGGGGACTTCATGTATCTGAAAAGCCCTAGTCCCCACCAAATGCACTTGTCACATAAGCTATTCACAGCAATCACAGAAGATGAGAAGAGTCCTAATTCCAGGGGTCATAGGCAGGGTCTAAAGGATTAAGTTATTTGTCCTACTTCAGAAGGGCCATAAATACTGGACACAGAGCAGGAAGCCAACCCCTGTCCAGGGTTCTGAGGAAAACCTTTTTCAGTTTTTGCTTTTGGCCAAGGATCTTTCCCTTTCTCTTCTACTGAGTCTGGCGACAAAGAGTAGCTTGAAAGACACTGTGCCTCATCTTTGCCTGTGTCCCCGTGGAGGGGCTCCCTGATTGGGGATGGGGGCATCATCATTTGCTGCATTTCCCTTTTAGAAAACCTTCTCTTGCAACGTTAAGTCTAAATAAAGTACACATACATTTATTATAGTGAATCCAATAAATACAGGATCTTCACATTTTATTTTGGGTGATATATTTTGTGTATTTTTTTTTCTAAAGTAGAAATGGTTTCATGCAGTATAGGAAGCATGCCCACACTCAGTGAGCTGCGTGAACCTTGTGAGTGATTTGGAGCATGGGGCAGATAGGAGATAAAA
Organism: Arvicanthis niloticus; assembly: GCF_011762505.2. Classification (NCBI taxonomy): domain Eukaryota; kingdom Metazoa; phylum Chordata; class Mammalia; order Rodentia; family Muridae; genus Arvicanthis; species Arvicanthis niloticus. Next base: position 43,079,654 of record NC_133432.1, read on the forward strand.
TGCTTTCACCCCTCATAGCCCTACAAATGGGGTCTAGCAGAGAATCAACATGGAAAAGGAAAGATTTACTCAGAAAAAAAAACCAAACAAAATTTCTTCATAGGATATAGCAAAATATCTCATATATATGGCTATATTAGTGTGTCACAAATGCAGACAAGAGGCTTGGACACATGCTTATGAAACAGACTTTATTGCAATGCTGGGCACTGAACCCAGGGTCTGGTACTAGCTAGGCAAATAGTGAAGCCCCAGCCCTAAAAATTATATATTTTCTACTTCCACTGTTTTTAGGAAAAGACTCTAGGCAATTTAATTCCTTGAAGTTGATTTGTAGAATACAGCTTAAAGTTGGAGTTTTCTGTGTTTCCAAAGCCATGACATCTCATTTATAGACCAAAACATGCATTTTTTTCAAATGGACATTGAAATCCAGGGCACTGTGCATGCTAGGCAAGAGCTCTGGTACTGAGTTACACATACCCATCAGAGAATATATTTTTTTGGCCCCTTCCAGTTGCCAGGCAGGACCTCCAGTGAATGAAGGGGGGCACCAACCCACCCACAAAACCTTCAGCCCCAAATCTTCCCTGCCTACAAGATGTGCAGGGATAAAGAAGGAGCAGAGATTGAGGGAATGGCTAACCAATGACTGGCCCAGCTTGAGACTCACCCCAATGGAGAGCCAACCTCTGACATTATTAATGAAACTCTGCTGTGTTTGCAGCCTAACATAGCTTTTGTCTGAGAGGCTTTATCCAGCAGCTGATAGAAACAGATGCAGAGACCCACAGCCAAACATTAGGCAGAACTCAAGTAGTCTTGTCAGGGAAAGGACTGAGGGGGTCAAAGACCCCACAAGAAGACCTACAGAGCTAACTAACCTGGGCCCATGGGGCACTCAGAGACAGAACCACCAACCAAAGAGCATGGGCCAAAGAGCCCTCTGTACACGTGTAGCAGATGTGCAGCTTGGTCTTCATGTGGGTCCACCAACAATTGGAGCGGGGGTGGGGAGGCTGTCTGTCTCTGACTCGGACTGTGCTGCCTGGTTTTGGATCCCCTTCCCCTAGCTGGGCTGCCTTGTTTGGCCTCAGTGGAAGAGGATGCACTTAGACTTGATACTATTTAATGTGCCAGGCAAGTTGGTACTTGGCGGAGGTTGGGGGTTGGGAGGGCTGGGGTTAGAGTAGGGGTTGGGGGTAGGGTCTGCTTCTCTGAAAAGGAAAGGGTAGTAGAGGAAGGAGACTGGGAGGAGAGGAGGAGAGCTGCAATCAGGATGTAAAGTGAATAGGTAAATTAATGGAAAAAATAATTTTAGTGCGAAAAGAATAAGGTTTTCTCATGCTGTTTCCACTTTACTTGTGAGCAAATATAGTTTTGAAATGGTGTTAATGCCTGCTGTCCCGAGGAAGCCTGAAAGACCAAATCGGGGTCAGCCAGTCTTGTTTACCCTGAAAACAGTTATTTGGAGTCACTCTGTATAGAACTTAACCTTCCTTGCCCACTGTGTCTGCCTGCGGTTTTTTTCTGCTTTCCAATTTATGCACAGAGATACATTTCCAGAAGGCTTCGGCTACTGCCAGTTCTTACAGAGACACGACTCTGCTTCTTGGTGGCCTACCTCAGTTTCCCCTTTGCTTGCCTGAGGTGGGCTTGAATACAGTTTGATTCCATCTCAGCTGAGAATCCTGCTGTCCTCTGAGCCCCTAGGTCATCCAATCTTCAAGAGCGCACTATGTGAAGCTCTTAAAGTCATGATTGGTCTTTGCTGTGGACTCAGTTTTTCCTCAAAAACATTTAAAAACTACTCCGGCGACAGAGGACTGAAACTTCGGTAGAAAGGGGTAGATTTCACAGACAAAATGTTTTCTGCCTTCATTACTGTTCAGGATATGAAGAACTGAAACATTTTTCACCAAAGCAAGGCACTGTGTGTAAGGAACGTAGAGTGGGCTGGGGCTGTGTTCAGTGCAGGAAATTTTGCCTGTAGCCTTTGTTACTTCTCTAGAACACAGAGAAAGAATGAGAAGGGAGGGAGGGAGGGAGGAAGAAAGAAAGGAAGGAAGGGTGGGCATGGTGGTGCACTCCTTCAATTCCACTACTTGGGAGGCAAAGGAAGACAGATCTGTTAGTTCAAGGCCAGCCTGGTCTACATATGGAATTCTAGTCCAGCTGGATCACATGGTGAGACCCTGTAAATAAATACATGTATAAGAAGGAAGGAAGGAAAAAAGGAAGGAAGGAAGAAGAAAGGAAGGAAGGAAGGAGGAGAAAGGGAAAAGGTATATAGGAAAGCACACCCCCCCCCCCCATGTTCAGTGCTACCTAACCACTGTCACTATGGCAACCTACCTGACACGTAGTAAGCATATGAACATAAAGGCATCATATGGATTATGCAGGTATACCCAGACATACAAAGTTGGACTCACCCTTAGACATCAACCATACAAACACAGATACACAGAGAGACTCCAAATTCAGAGAGAGAGAGAGAGAGAGAGAGAGAGAGAGAGAGAGAGAGAGATTGGTACAGGGTGTATATGGTAGAACTGTAGGTGCTTAAGGGCGTGGGGTGCTCTTCCAGAGGATCTGGCTTTGATTTTCAGCACTCACATGGTGACTCACAACCCAACATCCTCTTCTGGCCTCCACAGGCACACGCATGGTACATGCATACATGCAAGCAAATCACCCGTAAATATCAAGTTAAATAATTTTAATACCTTTAAGGACACGTATTAGGGAGGCTCACTCACTTGAGTGAGCAATGCTTACATTTCATTCAAACTTCAATGACTGGACTGTGGTTAATTGAAGGTGTGGAGAGATGGCCTTACCAGGTCAGGAACCTAAAGATAACTGGGGAAGCTGAAGCTGCCTTCTTCTCCAAAAGAGGCACTGGAGGAGCCTGATTAACTCCTATTCACTCTTGTTAAGAGCAAGAGGGTTTTAAAAACCTTACTAGGGCTACCACAGAAGGGACTCCAGCTTATGGGAAGAGCTGGATACATGTTTCCTGGGGCAGCTCCTACCTTATGGACTCTGTGTTACAAACACCACCCAACTGAGCTCCTGTTACTGTGCAGTATGGATCTGTTGGAGCTGGAGACAAGCTACCTGAACAGTTGGTAGCAAAGCCACAGGAAGAGGTGTAGCCAAAGAAAAGCAAAGGCTTTGTTTCTTATGCGTGTTTCTTATGCGTTGCATTTTTTATCCCTAGGCCACCTTCATTCTAGACTTGGAACCCCCCAGGATTTGGGAAAACCCGCAGGAGCCCTTTAGCTTAGGGGCTTGTCGTTTCCAGAGGTGAGGGTGTGCGGTGAGAAAGAAGCCCCATGCGTTCTCCAGGTCTTCATCTCTTTATTCACAGCCCGTTGAGGGCTGATCTGTATCCGGGAACACCTCTTGATGAATTCAAGAGGAATTGTAGGGCATAGTCTGGGAAAAGAAGTAGGGGAGTGGAGTGGGGGTGCAAGCAGGCACACTGGGCGCTCACACATCCTCTCCCTAACACTTTGCAAAGTCATTGCAGTGGCGTCTGCTCCTTACGTGAATGGAACACTCTAAACGGAGGAGCACAGTAGTCCCCCAGTGGTGCTCCACCCCCATCCTTAAGGCCTCCTGGCTTAGAAACCTAGGCTTTAAACGGGGCGTGAGCTTGTAGCTCCCGGTGCCTCTAGCCTACCCCCACATCCCCAGGGACCTCAATGTGTGTCTCTAGGCTAGTCAGCTCTGGATGGCTCCCTACTTCCTTGTTGCACAGGTGGAGCCCGCCAGTGGAGCTGTAGGCTCTGCTCTCACTTCTGCCGTTGAATCTCATTCTGCTATCTAAGGCATCCCAAGGAAGTCCTCCCCGTGCCTGCTGCAGCCTCCAGGTAAGCCCAGTGTGGCTCTCTGTCACTTTCTTGAGGACTATCTGGCCAGCAGTCCCTCTTAGGAAGAGAGATTTCTACTGGAAACTACTGGGACCGGGACCGCACCCGCACTGCGTCCGCCCTGTGTCGCCCTGCGTCAGACTCCCTTCAAAGCCCTCGGAAGACATCATCTCCTTCCATCCTCGGTTTTTCCATTTCGGTTGTTTGTTTGTTTGTTTGTTTGTTTGTTTTCCCCAGATACATGGGAGGATAGAATTAAATAACTCAGTCAAAGCCATGTGTAGGAAAGGGGATGGAACATACAAGGTCAGGGTAACCAGATTGTGTTTTAGAAACATATTCTAAGCCCATGACCCAGCTTCCCCAAACCGCCACCCTCCTGCGAAAGGTATGCTGATCTCACTTGCTGATCCGTAGAAATCACTGCCAGCCCCCACCAGTCAGCCCTGCAACTAACTACCGGGTGCCCCAAATTCCCAGCTCCTGCCAGTCCCTCCCTGTCTTCCTTCCGGAGCACACCCCAGTGGTCCTGCCAATGCAAGTCAGATTGAGATTCCAGACTCCAGAACAGGCTGGTTTACTCTGGAATCCATTACATAGCTACAAAAGGACCGGTCTCAGCCTCTCCACCAACCCAACCAAACAGAAGGACTTAGGGGAGGTTGCTGTGGACAACAAGGGAGTTTGGTAGAACTAGAAATTGCTTAGCTAAGACTAATGGGTACCTGAAAATCACGTCAACTGTACAGGGGTTTGCCAAAGGAGAGACCCTTCAGGGACCCGTGGAGACTGGAAGAGGCTAATGGCAGGCTTCTAGTTACTCAGGAAAATGGTGATGAGCAAAACAGTTGCTAATAATATGGATGGACGACTCTTTTCTAGATATTAAATTAAAACGGTCTATATCTGTAATTCAAACCCTACAGCAACCTTAGAAGGTAGCTCAAATTTTGCCACTATACTAAAGTGGGAGAAGACCTTGAATTTTCCTTTCTTTCTTTCTTTCTTTCTTTCTTTCTTCCACATCTCCAATGTAGATTTGTCTCACCCTAGAGCCCAAGCTATGTGCCTGAGCAGCATCCTGAAAGGACACATTCACTCGGGGGTGGGGTGAGATGGTCACCTTTCTGATCAAGAGAGTTTCTTGTGACTTGGTTTCTTTAAGAAACAGAACAAATTATTAAGCTAAATAAGTAAACAAACTGCTCTCTCTCTCTCTCCTCTCTCCTGAATCTCAGGCTTAGATGGGACAGTCAGTCAACTAGTCGACTATTTTAGAGTTGCCTTCAGAACAGAAAGCAGAAAAAGAGTTTGAAGCCAACAAAATCAACCTAGCTTTGTGGTTAGTAGAAGGACTCTGCTGGCCCTGCTGGCCCAGGATTTTTCACTCAAACCAAACCAAAGCAAACCCCTTTCTTTAGAAAGGCTGTGGGTTTTCAAGACTGTGTTTCTCTGCATAGCCCTGGCTGTCCTGGAGCTCACTCTGTACACCAGGCTGGCCTCAAACCCAGAGATCTGCCTGGCTCTGCCTCCCAAGTGCTGGGACTAAAGAAGTGCACCACCACAGCCATCGAAGAAAAATAATTTTTTAATTGAAAAAAAAAAAAAAACGCTAGTTAAGATTTTAAAAATTGAAATGGAAACATCACCCTCTAGGAAGGTTTGAAATAGGACCAGGTTGCCTTCACACCCCTTTGCTATTTGTACTTAAGCGTTTTCCACAAACAGCCTAAGGACAAGGCTCACCCTTGAAAGGAGCAACTGACTGGCTTAGAAATTACAGACCTGTTGGCAAAGAATGGTTAATTTAAAACCTTAAATGAAAACAACCAGTTTCCCCCTGCCCCTCCCTCCCATCTTCTAACCATGACGTGGAAATCACATCCGGGCTTTGTGACTACTTTCCCAAGGTGTACCAGGGCACCTGGCTTCCTTCCGGAAAGATATTCACGCTCTAAACAGAAACTTCAAATGTCCTTATGCACCTTTGTCCCTCAGGACCCTGGAGGTCCCATAAGGAGCACAAGGAAGTCTGGATGTGAAGAATTTCTGATTTTCAAAGGAAATGGTATAGGTTGAAGGATGCACATTAATGAAATATTTTGCTAAAGATGGGGAAAGAATCTAGGAAGGGGAAGTAAGGAAAAGGAGATGAGGGAGGGAGAAGAGAAGGGAGGATCGGAAGAAGCACTCGCTTTGAAACCTCAAACAGCTCCTTTTCTTTATTCTGAACGTTAGATTGCTCAGCCATTCTGTTTCTGGGCAGACAAAGGCACCCAGTCCAGCTCACCTGTTGGACATCACCGGAACACTCAAGTTTGTACCCTTTTCATTGTCCTCAATTTGGAGCCCGGGTTCTCTAAATTGGTCCCAGGAGAGAGTCCTAGAGGCAGACTTGGCCGTTCGTTCGCATGGCACCAGACGCAGCCTCAAAGTTTTCAGAAGCTTGGGTCTGCCAGCATCTCTCCGGCTATACCCAACTGGCTCTTCTTCCCTCAAGAATGTTCTCCTTGTGTGGCGTCTAGGTTATGGCTCATGATCTTCTCCCTTATCCAGCTGCCCGCGCCCACGTCCACACTCCAGGTCCCAGACCCGCTCACCTTCAGCCTGCTGTCCTCACCGAGGTTCCTGCTGTCGAAGTGGCGCGATGCTGGAGGGCTGTGGCGACCCGCTAAGGCCCGAAGGCAGTCGGCCCTCCCGGGCTGCAGCAGGGACCCCTGGGGGTACCGCACCTCCGGAAGGTGGTGGCGGTGGCAGTGCCAGCAGCTCCTCGCCCGAGGTCACTGCACAATCCTGCTCGGGCTCTTCGCCCCCACCGCCCCCACTCGCTGTCCCGCCACTGCGAAGTTTCTTATCTTCCTCTTTCTTCCACTTCATGCGACGATTTTGGAACCAGATTTTGATGTGTCTCTCAGTCAAGTTCAGCATCACTGCCAGCTCCACCCGGCGAGGCCGGGAGATGTATTTGTTAAATAAGAATTCCTTCTCCAGCTCCAGCAGCTGCGCCCGTGTGTAGGCTGTACGGGTCCTCTTATTCTCCTCGGGTTCCGCTGCGTAAGCACCTCCTGTGGGTGACACCGTTGTCGGTTAGTGAGGTCCCCCGGGACCCATGAAGTTCAAATATTTTATTCACAGGCCAAGAACAGCCCTTCTATTGATCACAACTGTTTAGTCCAACCATAGCCCAGCCCGTTGCTCCAGAGCCCCGCTGTGGTGGCACCAAGAGTCTTCCCTAGGCAATGGTGCCCTTTCTCTCAGAGTGCTGTTTCTCACCTTTATATTACGCTTGGATCTGGCAACCAGTGGTTTCAAAATTAGTTCATTTAATTGGTGTTAAAATGGCTAAAATGCACATAATAGAAAAGTTGATTTACTCCGTTCTACTAAGGGAACGCCTCAGACGCAGGATTTTAAACAAACGTTCTGACATTGATCCACTTCATTCTGATTACTATCTCGTCCTCCTAGAGATGAATATATATATATATATGAATATATATATACATATATTCATCTATACACACACAGCCAAGAAACATTTCTAGAGTAAACTTTTACCACATATAATGATAATTTTCTTCTTTATTCACTGTTTCATTAAAACAACGCTAAACTCAACACGTTAATTTATTTTAACAAGATCAGAGCCTCGTGGTCTTTAATCCTAGTACCCCGGAGGCAGAGGTAGGGGGAGGCAGGCTAGCAGGCTAGCAACAGCAACATAATGAGTCTCAAAAATAATTTTAAACGAATCTAATAACTCATTAATAGATGCAGAGTACAGTTTGAAAGATTATGGTGGTCATTAAGTTATAGGCTTATTGCCATTTTTTGTTATTTTTAAAAAACATATGTCATTTTTATTGCTTTAAATATTTATTATTATTGCATGTAGAATATGCACGTGAGAGCGAGGCAGTGTGCATGTGGAGCCGGGAGAACAACTGTAGGGATTTGGCTCTCTCCTTTATCTTAGGTTTCCTTCCGTGGATTGAATTAAGGTTCTAAGGCTTGAAAGGGAATGTCTTGTTTTTGTTTTGTTTCATTTGTTTGTTTCAAACTTTCATCTTCCTGGGCCTGTTATATTTTCAATATAGTTATGATTAGCCACAACGGAGTGCTAATTGTTACTGTAAGTTCAGTTAGCCCTCTGCCTCTGAGGAGAAGAAATACTGTCTGGGAAACTGTTATACTTAGCAGGAGGAGGCCACAAATGTCAGATCCAACCTGAACCACGAGCTACTCTGAGAAAGAATGGGTCACTTTAAGGGCTTGTTCGTTTCAGCTTCAAACCCGCATCTAAAGCAAGCAACAGCCAAGGGAATCAGTGTTTCCCAGGTCTGGGTTCTTCCTGTCTCTGCAGATCACCCACTGCATTGGTCCGTGGACGGTCGCTGGTTTGAGGACTCTCCAGAAAAGCTCAATGGAAGAGGCTGGAGCTGGCTTCATTCAGAACAGAGCTGAGAGACATTTTTCAAAGAGCTGAATGGTGAATGAGTGTGTTGAGGGTAAGGGATTAATTTCCGGGGTGGAATCTGCTCCCCGGTCTTCCCCCAGGACATGAGGAGGCACCAGAAGCTGAAGTGAGCCTCCTAGACCATTCTTTGGAAAGCAGTTCTTGTCCTCAGGAACACAAACTTGTGCCCCAAACCACATAGGCCTTTCCTGGTGTAGGAAAGGAAAGATATGTATCTTTTAAAGAAACATTTTAAACTGCCAAAAAAACGTAACTGGCAGATTCTTCTGACTCCCACCCTCAGTTGCCTACTTTGTCAAGTCCTAGTGAAAGACTATAGGGACCAGTGTTCAGCTAGAGGAAGCCGGCGTGGGAGTTAAAATTGGAATCGGCTGGTGAGACGTTCAGAGTCCCCCATCTGACCCTTTTTTGGGACTCAGTAGAACTTGCCAGTGAGAATTGTGAAGCTCTCTTAGGTTCGGTTATTTATAAGCGGTTATTGCCACTAGCATTCGGAGTCCCACTATAAGCCCTTTGGTCATTAAGCACTTTCCAAGGCTTGTGAACACACTAAGCACACGCAGGTGGGTTTGCTAAACCTGGCAGTTCTGAAGTGGAGGCGGCTGCAACTCCTTGCAGGTTTCCACCGGGAGAGCAGAGTGGTAATCTGCCGCGAGCCCTGCTTACGGAGGGTCAGAAAGGCCCTGCAAAGGCTTCTGGTACCCGCATCTCACAGTCAGAAGGTGTCTCCAAAAGGTTCCCGAAACACAGGAAAAGCTTTCTGCTGCCCCTCAGATTTTACTCCCTGGCTTCTTTCCACTCTAGCCAGAGTAGAGCAGATAACCAGAAAAAATCTCCAGGCTTTGTTCCAGGGATCCCCAAAATCCTTGGCAAGAAACAACGGGCCGAGAGCCCCTTTGGGTGGAGGGTCTGTTTTCGGTCAGCCCAATAGCTCGGTCTCAGCGCCCTTTGGCCTTGGCCTTAAGAGGCCTCAGCAGCGTCTACCTGTTCCATCTGCTTGGAATTGGTCAGAGGCGGGGGATCTCCCAGCAAGAGTTTGGGCCATTGCCTGGGTGAGAAAATGAATTAGCTAGAGGAGCTCCCACGCCCACCCCCCGCCCTTGGGTCCTTGGTGAACCTGGTTACTCCCATACCCTCTCGGAGCTTTGCTTGGCTGCTCCTGCAGTAGTGTCAGAACGGGCGCCTTAGGACCCGAGGACGCTGTTGAGAATTCTCAAGGGATGGCAACTCCAGCTTCTTAACCCTTGGTTCCCGACAGTCAGTCGGAAGGCAAAAGAAAAAGCAGCTATTTGCAGTCCAGGTGTGACCAGAAGTGGTTGCAGACCGGAAGAGATAACATTGTGCAGCGGCGGGCACAGGCCCCGCACGAATTGGCTGCCAGCATCCGGCGGGACAGGGACCTGGGGCTTGCTCGGCTTCGTCTCTGCTGGAAGGAAGGACTTATTACAAAGCAGACGGCCAGGGCTAAGGAAACCCAGGGGGTCTTGCTTCTTTGAGCGGGACAGCAGGAAGGAGGTCCCTTCTTCTGCATATTTACTTCCTGGGACACAGCTCAAGAGAACCCTTCAAACCCTCTTGGTTGGTCCAAAAAGAATTGGCACCCCAGAGACCTCTGCCAGCTGCCAGACTCTGAGAGAGTGAGCCACCTGTCTTTCAGCCTGCCGGTGAGCACCTCACGTTGGTATAGCCTCTCCTTGTTCACCCCACACCCCTTATCCTACTCCAGGGCCTCGGCACCCTACCCTTCGCAGGCCTGGATGGATGCAGTTTTCCTTTCCCTTCCTGTTTTACTGCTACTCGGTGCCCCTAGGAGGCCCCCGTTTCTTTAATACAGCCACTAGAACAGGCCCGGGAAGTGAAGAGGCCCTAGGGTTCCCAAGGGACTCCAGCCTAGGTCAAAAATATCTTGCTTAACTTGCTTGGGCCCTTGGTGCCCAGGAGTCCAGGTTACTCGCTGCAGAAGGATCCAGAGAGTTCGGGAGTTCTGAGCCTGGCTAGGCCTCTTCTTTCTCCAACGTGGGAGCCGGCTCCCAGGGTAAGAAAGGCTCAGGACACACGCAAGGAGGGAGGAGTGCTGAGTGGAGAAGAGGCTGCCAAGATGAGTGGACTTATTGGCTTCCTTAGAGTTTGTTCTAAGCCTACGTTATCCCTGCAGGTTGCAGAGGAACTTGGGGAAAAGGCCCGGGGGGTGGGGGGAGCGCTTGAAGATAGTGGCAGCTGAGTCCTGAGTAGAAGAGAAAGGGAGAAAGAGCCAGGCTTACCTGCCCATTGGCCTTTCCACGCGTGAGCTTTGGTGGATTTCATCCACGGGAAAGGGAGCTGAACGCGGCTGGGCTCTTCCAGGCCCCCAGGCTCGGTTCCATTTGGGAAAGGTCCAGGAGGAGGATGGGTGAGCCCAAGCTGAGCTGGGAGGTGGTGGTGGAGGTGCGCGCCAGCCGGGTCTTCGGCGAGCGGGGGCACCTCGTACGGGGAGATGTCCGGGGGACTTCCCTGCTCCAGTGTTCCCAGCGAGCCTGCAAACTGGGGTGGCGGCGGAGGTGGGGGCTGGCGGCCCATGTACAGGCACGCAGGGGGGTTAGCGCTGAACTCTGGTACCGGGCCCCTCTGGAATGCGCACGGGTCCTTGTAGAGCTGTGTGGCCGCATAGTACTGCTCGTCACTGTTCATGATGGCAGCCAGCACTTGGGGGCCAGAAGCCCCGGATAGGGAGCTACCAGCCAGGCCTTAGGCGCTGGGCAGCTCGCGGACTCTCAGCGCCACCCCAGATCACTTTGACAGCTCTCCACTGCTCTCCTGGGGAATCAGGGGCTGGCGGGGACAGACAAGCCGGCCGCCGTGCCATAGGCTCTGGGGCACCCCACGTGGTTCAACCTGAAGCCACCATTGGCCTGGCGGACTGCCTTAAGAAGGAGGTCCAGGTGCCCGCGAACGCCTGCACTTGTTTCAATTTTCTCTCTCAGTCCGCTGATCCCTGTCTGCGGCTGCGGAGCTCTCCAAAAACGGGGCGCGCAAAGATACCAGAATCTTCACTCTTTTACAAAACCGCTCCCAACGAGCTTAAAAAATAGTTTACATCTTCTCTCCACACACCCCCGATGTATTTTGTTTGTTTGTTTGTTTGTATTTTGTTTTTTAAACACGGTGGGGCGGGGGTTGGAGGAGTCAAATTTTGTAGCCCTGCCTCGCCTGCAACTCAGGATGTTGCTTCAAACTGGCTTCGAACTCCCGTGCAAGCCTTCGTCCTCCTCCTCTCCAGTTCTGGGGTTGCAGGTGTAAGGCATCACGCCTAACTTTTAATTTTCTTGTATTTTTATAATGTTTGTAAATAATAGTATGATATGCATCAATAATATGATTTGCAAAACGTTAAGGGTGCAACTGCTGAGGAATACAGTTTTTGAGAAATGCTTGCAGAACCCAGCTCTGTAAGCCTGAAGCTGCCGGGGTTTTTTGTTGTTGTTGTTGTTTTGTTTTATTGCTCAAACTATCCCCGTATTTTGTTTTATTTTTATCTGTATCTGTGTTCCCTATACTTCTAGCATTACGACTGTTAGCTCTGGAAAAAAAATCACAGTGGCTTAGTTTTTTTTAAGTTGAAGGCTATTGTTATTAAATTTAATTTTAGGGACTGGAACCTGTTTGATTAATTGAGAACACACTCTAAATGTGCCGAAGGAACAGGAAAGTATTGTCTTGGTGGTTGAGAAGTTAGGCAAGGGGTTGGCACGGGGTTTTCAAATCTCTGACGACGGTCCTGGAGTCTCTAGTGGAATCTATGCTCAGAGAAAACCCATTTTGCGTGTTGTTGAAACAGGGCAAGCAGCAGGGCAAGGAGAGGAGTGGGTTGCTTAGAAAACGAGATTAAAACATCGCATATTCAGGATGCCTGTGCCTGGCTTCCATCTGTCAGATACTCTGTCTGGATACTGGGGGTGGGGGATGCTACCTTTAAGCTGGTAACTTTAATTTGGGTGTGCGCACCGCTGGCAAGGATGGACTAACTCCCAGTGGTCACGGTGTTTGTTGTCTGGAGTTGATATTACCCAGGCTGCTGATTCATGAGTTGCTTGGTCTGCCTCTGACCTGGTCCTCCAAAGACACTGGAAGATTTTGGAGAATTTGGACTTTTTTTGCACCTATGCAGAAAGCCTCTGTAAATGAAGGCAGGAGGCAACTAAGAGGAACTAAATCAGAATAGACCGAGTTTCGCTCAACCAAACTACACACTAGGATCTAGACCTTTGCAATTTTAATAATTTTTTTCCCTAGTGGAAAAATGTGTTTTAAATGCATTCAGTTGGGGTGAGCTATCCTGAACATCAATTATTAGACGCAAAAAAAAAAAGTGAGGGGAGAGTTTTATACTCTGAAATTTTTTTTCCCTCCTAGAATCACTGAGGGAACTCAGGGCAGAGGGGAGAGTGTCTCTGATTTCTTCAGGGAAAAGGGCCACCTGTGGCCAACGAGGGGCCTGGGAGTGAAAGGCCTGGGCGCCCGAGCACCTAATCTCTCTACAGGCCGGGCCTCAATGAGTCCATTGTTCAGGGTGGCCGCCAGGGACTCGATGCTATCTCCTGGGCCGCGAGTGGCCACATCGATCGAAAGGACAGGGCCTGAGGGGGGTGGCGCGGCTGCAGGGTGTTGACCCTCACAGATAATCTGCCTAGTGGCCACGGGTTGACTTGGTGACTCGGTTATGAGCGGGCTTTGAGCTTGGGACAAAGATAGGCACTTTCCCTATGGTTCCTCCCTCACCTGGTCACCCCCTTAGGGCTAGCCTCCCTCCCCCCCCCATGTTCCCTCCGGGAACCCCAACCCCACGAAGCCTGCCTACCCCCTCCCCCAAGGTGTTTGCTTAACACTTCTGGTCTAATTGCGTGCATTTCAGTAAATTGGCTTCCATCTCGATGCTTCATTTATTCCCATTTAATATTTTTGCTGGCCTTTGCAAAAAGAAAAGTGTTTCTCAGCAGAAAAACAAACTCGATGCTTTCCACAGGAAACAAATAAATAAATTCTCCCAGGCTGAGCAAAAACTTGAGGGAAGAGTTGCCCACCGTGTGCGTGCGTGCGTGCGTGCGTGTGTGTGTGTGTGTGTGTGTGTGTGTGTGTGTGTGTGTTATCTACACAGAGGCACATTCTTTGATTTCAGAATTAATGTTTTCTGCCATCTCCTTCCTTTAAAAGGGATTTAGGAAACAAAGATCCAACAGCTATTTAGTATACCTTTAGAGAGGACAAAGTCACCGGGTGCCTGTGATTTGGCTACTGGTTACAGAAGCAGAACCCTGCGGGTCTTTTTCTCAGCTTCTCAGGCTCAGAGAACCTTCAGGTGGCCAAGTCCATTATAGGTGATACGCATTTCCGCTCTGAATCCAGGCCGCCTGTGCCCTCCTCTACCTCCAGCGGCCTCTGAGATACCCAGCCATTAGGCAAGAGCCTTCCCGAGCCATTTAACAGCAGCTCTTATGGATAAATAAACAAAAAGGCTGTAAACCAATTATACTGTGGACAGTGAAAAAGTCTTTTATTAGCAGGACGTCCTGATAGTCTTCCCTGATACTGGCGGTACTCTGCCTCCCCTATTCCTTCCACTTTTGCTGAGACTCTGTTCCAGCCCTGGCCTGGTTTTGAGGCACCCCAAAGGCTGGTTTGGGCTAGATAGTAGGAATTAAGCCATCCAATCCCAGTGTGTGTGTGTGTGTGTGTGTGTGTGTGTGTGTGTGTGTGTGTAGGGGAGGATTCTCACTTGCCAGCAAAGATAGGTTTCCATGAACTTTAATTTTTAAGACCATATTCATTTCAAAATTATTTTGCTATTAAAAATTAAATGCTGGGTGGTGGTGGGAAGTGAGGTAAGGGGATAAAATCTGAAATGTAAATATAATACCCAATAAAAAAATTAAAAAAAAAAATTAAAAAAAATGACATTGTTCCGGGTTGAGAAAACCCAGGAAAGCAAATAATGTATATTTAATGAGAGTGCTATGTTCTTGAGTAATTTTTTTCTTGCTGATGATAGCAGGAATGTTAGTGGCCATGGAAGCGTGCCTAAAAGATTTTGCTCAGGGACTCAATCCAGATTCAGGATCTGAATCACAGCAGGGGGAAGGACTTGGAAGTTAGGATGATGCCTTGAGTTGCTTTCTAGGGCAAAAACAATTAATTCTAGTGCCAAAAGCAGAAAGTGGAAATGATTTTCCACATAATTCGGCACCCCAAACCCCACCATTCTACACTCACTCACTCAGCCTGCTTTCTCATAGCACCCAGGGCCACCAGCCCAGAGGTGGTATTGCCCACAACAACTGCCAACCAAGAAAGCGCAACCACGCAACCACGGAAGACTTGTCTGGAGACCTATCTGGTGGGGGCATTTACTCAGTTGCAATTCCCTCTTCCCAAATGAGTCCAGCTTGCGTCTCTTTGACACAAACTAGCCAGCATGTAAATACAGTTTAAAAATGGAGGGCAGTTGCACAATGCTCTTACAATGTGTCCTTGTGCGAGCGATCCTAGAAGCTGCTCCTGAGGAGGAAGCAGGAGGCTCTGGAGGTCCTGGGGTTGGCTATATGCTTGCTCCTCAGGAGTGAGCCAGTGGTGGTTTGTTTTAGGTTTCATCCTTCCATGCCCTTCAGTCTCTTCAAGGTCAGCCACTGTGCCGCCCACCCCCAGTCTCTGAGGCCTCCCCTGGAAGCTGCACACCTACCCCTCCAGCCTGATTCCACCCAAGCCCTGGTTTTTTTCAACCTACATATGTAGAGCCCCATCCTCCCTGCCTCACTCCCACCCTTCAGTTCTAAGTCATCTATAGCAAACTTCTAGTAACATTCCGCCCCCCCAATCCCCTTGGGGACCCCTCTTTTCTTCCAAGTTTCTGCTGTGTTCCCAACTGCCAGGCCCCTCCTGCTGCTTCCTTCAACCTCCGGTATTTTGAATGGTTTGTTGGCTTCAATGTTATTTATTGATTAAATGCCTATAGAACACCTACTATGTGCTTGTTTTGGGGGAGTCAAACTCATCGATGGAGATGTATTTGAGGGCTGAAGAGAGACCTCCACAGTTAAGAGTGATTAGTGCTTTCTGGGAGGATCTAAATTTGGTTTCCATCTCTCTATAGGTAGCTCACAACTGCTTATAACTCCTGTTTCAGGGATCCATACCTTCTTCTGGACTATACAAACAGTTGCACTCACATGCACACACCCGTACGGTGATACATACATATATACATGTAATTAAAAATAAATCTTAAATGTTTTTAGACTTACTTATTTTTATGTGTATGGATGTTTTGCATGCATGATGTGTCCTATGTGCACCGGGGCTGTGGATGGTTGTGAGCCACCATGTGGGTGCTGGGAACTGAACCTGAGTTGTCTGCAAGAGCAGCCAGTGCTCTAACCACCGAGCCGTCGTCTCTCAAGACTGAAGGGCCTTTAGAATCTAATCTGGCTGCTGTGACAATATCCTAGCTTATTGTCCAGTAGGTACTCAAGTATATATTTAGATAAGCCCTTAAACATCGAAGGCTTGTATTGAACTCACTAGGTAGCTGAGATGGACCTTGAACAACTGAACTTTTTGTCTCTGCCTCCAGAAAGCTGGAGTTGTATTCATGTGTCAGTGCCCTCACTTTTTAAGCTAGCCTTTTCTTTTTTCTTTTTGTGGTGGAGAGCAAAACCAGGGTCTCATGTATGTTAAGCAAGTGCTTACCACTGAGATACACCGCCAGCTCCGAGAATCTGCATTTTACCTTGCACATTCATAGACATCAAGACTAAGGACAAGGGGCTGGAGAGATGGCTCAGTGGTTAAGAGCATTGACTGATTAAGAAGAGGTCCTGAGTTCAGTTCCCAGCACCCACATGGTGGCTCACAACCATCTGTAATGGGATCCGATGCCCTCTGCTGGTGTGTCTGAAGAGAGCTATAGTGTACTCACATGCATTTAAAAAAAGAAAAAGAAAGAAGAAAGAGCAAGAGACATTTAGATCAAATTTAAATAATTAGAAAATACTCTCTATCATGAGGATGTCATAAAGTTGGAAAAAATGCCTAATTCAGGTGAATCTGCATGGACAACACGCCTGTAAATCCTGACACATCACAGTGGATTACTGTAAATCCTGACACATCACAGTGGATTATAAACCCCCAGCCCTGACATAAATTGTCTGTTGGATCCCCTCCTCCCCCTAATTTGTTATTTCTGCATGTAGCTAAGGATTTGGGAAGGGTTGTTGGGCTCTGGTTGTGCTTCCTGGGTTCCTTTGTATAAACAGGGAGACTCTCCTCTGGATGCTAATGTTCTCTCAGGTAGGCCAGGGAAGCTGAGCAGAGCTCCGCATAAGTACAATTAAAGCCAGGCAATAAAACCAAGGCATATTGATTCATCTCCAGGCAGGCCCATTAACTTGGGCCTTAATGCAACACTCTCTCTATTCTAACTGTGACCAAACAGCTTCCTTTAAAGGTAAATGAATTTTATATAATTTGTTAGCTAATTCCACTTAATTCTGCCCACATGAACATGTGATAAGGGAATGTTAAACTGGTTAACAACATCGGGCTAACAGGGGAGCCCAGGAGGAGCCAGCACTTACCTCGGTGCTGGGGCCCAACACTGAGAAATCCAGATGACGAGAGTGCTCTGAGTTTGGGCTTATTTACTTTCTGTTCTCCCACTCAGAGTAAAGGGCACCGAGGCAGCTCTGGGCTCCATCTGTCACAGACCAGCTAACGACACAACAAGGACTCCTTTTTTTTTTTTTAAATCATTCTAGTCGACGAAACTTCCCTTGGACTTCAGGGAATCAGGAAGAGTTGAAAAAAAAATAATAATAATAGAATCAATAACAACTCTGTTATCTAGTAACTTAAACAGCCTGTGCCTGATGGGATGGCAGAACAGGATTTCTTATCTAGCAAACAGGAGAACTCTATAGATAGTAAGTTATTTTTTACAAAATGTTTCTAACCAGTTAGGTTCTGAGAGAAAGTGTCTAAGGCGGGAACAGGCCAGAATCTGGTCCCATGACCTTATTAATTTAAGCCATAGGAAATAATTTGTTTAAAACCAAATAGATATTATGTATTCTTTTTATTAAAAATATAATAGCATGTTAATAGCATGTTAACTGCTGTGTGGTCATTTAAATACTAAAAGTAAGAAAATAAGAAATTCACAATAAATGTCTGATTTAACTAGATACTTTAATTACAGGCTAAACCTGTATCAACTACAGGCTAAGCCTGTATCATCCTGTCTCTGTTGTGGGGGTCAGTACTTGTCCTGTGCTGTGTGCTCCTGAGTTTTGACAAATGGCATTGGAGCCTCCAGATTCAGGACATTTACTCCTCAATAACAATGTACCTGAAAAACATCAGAGTGGTGTGCAACGCAATGTAAGATCTCAGTACACTGAAGAAAGTGGACATCTTTAATACCAAAACGAAACAAGCAAAGCATCAGAGAGGGGCCCTAGCTTGACTGGAACAGTCCAGGGCTATCTAGTTCTCCTAAAAATATTTATTCATTTACTTATATAATGTGTATACACGCATGCATTTGTGTGAGTGTGTGTTAACCTTAGCATGGACCACGTGCATTCAGGGAACTCAAAGGCCATGAGAGGGAGTCAGATCTCCTGGAACTGGAGTTACAAACCAGTTGTATGCTTTTCTGTGAGTGCTGGGACCTGAACCCAGGTCTTCTGCAAGAGCAGCCAGTGCTCTTAACTGCGGAGCTATCTATATTGCTTCAGCCCTCTATATTTCTTTGCATGCAAATATTGATAGTTTTAGTTCAAGACTCGCGGAAACATGGCATGTTTTAAAGAGCTTCTCTCTCCCACAGTGCGGGTGTCTAACTAACTGGATGGTTCATACCCACCAAAGAGACTATTGTGCTCTGAGTCTCTAATTAAAGGGGAAATGGCAGCTGAGGGGCTGCAGACCAAGCCTGTCTTTCCTGCTGAGTTCACAGCCAACTCGATCACTTGCACACTGCCCTTCTAGTACCTTCTAGTACATTTACAATCCTTGTAGAACTCCATATAGGGTCTCCTCACGTCTCATGCAGGGTCTCCACGCATCTCCCACGGTATTCCGGTCTAACCCATGAACTCAGAACTCAGACCCGACTTTCCTCTGGTTTCCTTGGGAAAGAGACGCTGTGGACCTAAAATTCAATTGGGGGGAAGAAATTTTTTCTCTTTACTTGTGCTTCATTGTAAAATGCAATCAATCAACACTGTCTGCTGCGTTTGCAGAGTCATTTGTTAGCTTCTGCCAACAGCGTCTCATTCAAGTCGAGGTCTCTGAGAGCTGGAGTTAGAGATTGCCACGAATCCAGATAATCAGCCGTGTTTTCTTACCTTCCCAGCAGATTGTAACAAAAAGGTAAACAGAAGCCTCTAACCGCCGCCCCCTCCCAGTGCCCCGAGTAATCTGCCTCCTGGCCCCGTAGTTACACAGAATTTATATTTTCCTCAAGACACTGGACTGACACTATTTACCTTTTTATGTTTATACAGCCAGTAGCCAAATTTAAATAGATTACCTAAAGAGATTCAGCTAGAAAAAGTATTGGAAAGTGTGTTCTCTCCCCTCCCCCCTCTCCTTATGTTTCATTATGAACCTTACTCTATACTGCAGGTCATTTTAAAAAAGAAAATACAAGAGTTGGGGAGACAGCTCTCAGCTCAGTGGTTCTGAGCGCTTGCAGCTCTTGCATAGGCCCCTGATTCAGTTTCGTTTCTCTTTCTTTCTTTCTTTCTTTCTTTCTTTCTTTCTTTCTTTCTTTCTTTCTTTCTTTCGTCAGTAGTTCCAACAATAGAAGGTTCTAGCCAATGGCAACTAGATTTGCCCCAGTCTCTGGAGTCCAGCAGGTTACAGAGGCTCACAAATTCCTCCTTTCCTTTCACCCGCTTGATCCCCAGGAATAGTGAGTCCTCCAGGTTCTCTCTCATTTGGTGTCTGGCAGGAAACCACTCTCTCCAACAGGCAGGGAAAGACTCTAGCTGGGTGGCTTGGACTCTGTAGCTCTTGTCACAAGTGCTATGAATCATCTTTCCAGAAAGACCCATGCATGTGTGGTGCACGGCCCTCTTCAGGAGCATTCTGGAAGCGCACAGCCCCCTCTGCCCATCCTACCCAAAGCAAGGCTTATCAGAGACCCAACTGTGCCCACTGTTTTTTGGTTCTGTTTTTCTCTTTCCTACTTCTGAGTTTTACAAATGTTGCCTCTTTGTCAAAGTTCATCTTGGCTATTGTTTATTGGTTATTGTTCATTGGCTGGGCATGCCGTGTCAGAGGGCTTACACACTGGTTTAGCGCCACTCAGGAGTCCTGCCATGGTATTAACCCTGTCAGTGAGGATGATAAATATATGGAAGGTCAAACGGTGCATTTGGAAGATATGAAATTGTAATTCTAAGATTAATTAGAAATTCATGGGCTTAAAGTGCATTGGGCTGTGATGTGGATCTGTTGCATAAATAGTCATTTGGAATAACATCACTCCATCCTTCCTTCTCATTGTCTAGCTATCTGCTTTCTGCCAGGCACTGTGATAGGCTCTGGAGACACAGCAGCATCAGATACAATCCTTGTCAGAAGCTTTAGAGTCTAGCAGTGGGAGGAGAACACCTGTACACACACAAGCACACACACAAGCACACACACACACACACACACACACACACACAGAGAGAGAGAGAGAGAGAGAGAGAGAGAGAGAGAGAGAGAGAGAGAGAGAGATCCAAATATCCAGATGCCCCTGAGACTGTGATCTCCCACCTCTGATTGAAACTAATGAACATACTATACACATAGATACAATGTAGCATCCTTGCCTCTGTCCTGTCCTGAAAGCACTCCGGGAGCTGCGTGTTATTACTCACTAGAGGTTTGACTTTGGACTTTAGCTGACTCATGTTTCCAATATAGTTTTTTTCTTGAGACAGTTTCCCTATAGCTCTATAGCTGGCCTAGAACTCGCTCTGTAGACCAGGCTGGCCTCAAACTCAGAGATCTGCCTGCCTCTGCCTCCTGAGTGTTGGGATTAAAGATGTATACCACCAAGCCTGGCTGTTTCCAATTTTTCATCAACGGAACAGCATCTTGGCAAGTGGTTGAAACCTCTGGACTCTCAGGGATGAACCTTAGCAATGTTACTTATTTAGCTGGGTGGCTGAACGTAGCAGAAAGAGATTATAGAATTCAGAGACCTACAGGAGTGGGAGACAGGATGGGTAGCGACTGGTACTGACTCAGTCAGGATGATGCTGGGCTATTTGTTCCTGGGGTCTTCTTCACCTCTAGTGACATACTGGCATAACTATGTTCATCTTACCGTTGAAGATGCAGATAGTCCTCTGTGGCAATCCACTTGTCCCAGGTTAGAGGCTGCGCAGCTGACCTGATCATACTTCACCCAGAATCTGGCTCTTAAGCCCATGGCCATTTAGTACCAACTTGCCCTCAACATCTGGAGAACTGGAAAAACAAAAGCAATGCCCAAAGAAAGCAGCAGACACAGAGGGTCCAGCCAAGTTGAAAACACAGCCTCCAGTCCTGTGTGTGTGTGCTGAGTATGAGGCTGAGACAGGCAGCATCACTCAAGCGTATTTGGAGAACAGACCTGGAGGCCCAGGTGCTTATGGAACCGGGGAGTCTAAAAAGGACAAGATGGGTAAGTTCTAAGAGGATATTCTACTTAGGTGGAAGGAAAGAGAGAGCCATGTGTGCATCCAGTCAATGAGCTGATACAGGAGTACAATTCTCCAGAAAAAGAGCCCAGGTACTGTGATGACAAAGGGAGACTCGGGGACAGTGAGATGACCTTGGTCATGCACAGTTCTGAGAAGAGCAGTGTCCTGTCTCATTGCCATGGGGGTTCTCAACATTCTTGCCTCCTGCCTCCTGCTGGCAATCATGGGATTCCTGACTCCTGTCCCTCAGTCCCCTCCAGCAACTTTGGAATCATCCTTTCCTTAAAGTTGTCTCATCTGGACGGAAGTCCGCTGGGTTTCCCTTCACTTCATCTCATCTTGAGAGGCATACTTTCTAACCTTTGCACAACACAGATTTCATTTCAGAGCTCTATGTTCTCCCATTGCCTAGGGGGTGGAGCTTGCTCATTAGCAAACCCATGAAGCCCTTTGTTCATGGGCACTGACCTGTCATGATGACTTTCATAAAAGGTTCTGCTCCCATCAGTGAGCTTCAAAGCTGTCAGTGAGATGTCCCTTCTCAGCTTCTCCCAATACAGCCTGTCTCATAGAATCCCCACCCACTATTTGGAGGGATCTCATAAATCTAAAGGCCATGCCTCCTCAGGTCCTTGTCCTCAGTGTTTAATATGTAAACAGAAGTGAAGTAGGAATTTCTGGTTTCATTGGAGACTCAGTTGTGTCATGTCATGCTTTTTGGGAAACTGTCTTATGAGAGGATGTTTTGCTGAAGCAGACATATGAGAGGATGTTTTGCTCAGAACAGACATATAGTGTTTTTCTGGAAGCTGTCTGGTGAAAGGGCATGTGATGTTTTGCTGGAGTGGACACTTGAGAGGATGTGTGATGTTTGTAAAGAGTATATTATAACCTAACAGACCAGTGGACGATGCTGGCATTGGTTCGCCTTGTTGGTCATCGGTGGTCTTCACTAACAACACTCTGGCATCGACTTGTATTGTTTGCTGATCTTTGTCATGACTTTGTAGAGAGAAATGTACCAAAGTGTTGTAAAAGGTAATTAATAAATCCCAGTGCTGGGTTCCTTCCCTCCTTTGACCATTTATGTTCCCAAATGAAAGACACACACAGCCTTATATTTTAATATGCTTTAAGCAGCACAATAGCTGGGCAACTGCCTACTCTCCATGTTGTTAGAATCTACTTTCTACCCATAACCCAAGTTATTATTACTATGTTTGGTCTGTGCTGCTACTAGTTCTAATTGGCCAGCCAACATGACCATGTTTTATAGCTCAGCTAAGCCATGGCAACTCTTCTCTCCTCTCCTGTACACTTGTCTAAAGTCATGGTGGCTCTATCTCTTCCTGCACCTTCCTTGTGGCCTCTAGCCCAGAAACCTAAACCCTACCTATTTCTTTTCTTCCCAGCTATTAGCTGGCATATTTATTTACCAATCAGAATTAATGGGGCAGGTTTCCAGAAGCTGTGTGCGGACTCCAGACTTGGGGGCCAGCACTTAGCATTACAATAAACAGCAAAAGACAAAACCTCAACACCCAAGGACTTCTGGTGGTGTTCCAGCTGCTCCTTGTGGCTACAGTAGATTAAATCAGTAGAGTTTTGCAGTTTCTTCTGGATTGAGATGCTGTTGATTTGTGTTTGGTGTCTTGTTGCTCCTGGATTGGACTGCAGACATGAAGATTGGAATCTCCCTGAGGAACTACTTCTAAATAGGTCCACGCCCCTTGACTTATTAGCCATTTTCCTTCCGTACCTTTGGTAGGTGGGTTATAAGGGATGTTGAGCTATAAGAAAGGTTGGAACATTTAACCACCCTTATTATAGTAGGTTTTGAAAAATATAAGCCTATACAGAGTACTCAATACTGAGAGCAAGTAGTTAACAGACGTTTATGAAGTATCTTTCCCTCCCTCCCTTGACCTCCCTACTCTCTTTCTTCCTTTAAATTGATTTTTTAAAAAATGAGTACAAGTGTTTACCTACATGTACGTATCTGCAACATGTGTGTGCAGTCCCTGCAGAGGCCAGAAGAGGGCATTAGAACTCTTGAAACTGGAGTTACAGACAGGTGCAACCAACCATGTTTACACTGGGAACCACTCAGGATCTTCTGCAAGAGCAGTCTTAGCTGCTGACCCACTTCTCCAGCCTCTTCCTTCTGCCTCACATGGGTAACTTCAGAGCTATCCACTATAGTGCTGATACTGGGAGTGTAGAAATGAATTAGATATAGTTACTGCTGTTAATTATTTAAGTGCTTTAGAATGTTCTCATAAAAACAGGGATTTACTTATGCTTGTTAATTTCTCCTTATACATTTTTTCTACTACCCAGAAGAATGCTAGACTCTGAGGCTAGAGGAGGTTTGAAGGTTCAGGGTTTGCAGTGAGGAGTGAGAAGCAGGGGACCCATTTCCTGGGGATTGATTTTCACACTTCCCCACCCAGCAGTGTTCTCTTAACAGAGATGGTTAATAATTAATTTTTGTGAGAAAGTAAAGCTTTCCCAGTCTTTTCAAAGCATTCTGAGCACAAACCAGGCTGAACTCAGCAGGCCTTCAGAGTACAGACACTGCATTTTTCTGAGACTTGCCTGAATCCATATCCATGCATGGTCTCCACCTTAGACCATGTCCAGAAACAATTTCTTCTTCTTCTTCTTCTTCTTCTTCTTCTTCTTCTTCTTCTTCTTCTTCTTCTTCTTCTTCTTCTTCTTCTTCTTCTTCTTCTTCTTCTTCTTCTTCTTCTTCTTCTTCTTCTTCTTCTTTTCTTCCTCCTCCTCTTCCTCTTCTTCTTCTTCCCCTTCCCCTCCTTCCCCTTCTTCTTCCTCTTCTCCTTCCCCTCCTTCCCCTCCCCTTCCCCTCCTTCCCCTTCCCCTCCTTCTCCTTCCTCTTCCTCTTCTCCTTCCCCTTTCCCTCCTTCTCCTTCCTCTTCCTCTTCTTCTTCCCCTTCCCCTCCTTCTTCTTCCTCTTCCTCTTCCTCTTCTCCTTCTCCTTCCCCTTCCCCTCCTTCTCCTTCCTCTTCCTCTTCTCCTTCCCCTTTCCCTCCTTCTCCTTCCTCTTCCTCTTCTTCCCCTTCCCCTCCTTCTCCTTCCTCCTCCTCTTCTCCTTCTCCTTCCCCTTCCCCTCCTTCTCCTTTCCCTCCTTCTCCTTCCTCTTCCTCTTCCCCTTCCCCTTCCCCTCCTTCTCCTTCCTCCTCCTCTTCTCCTTCTCCTTCCCCTTCCCCTCCTTCTCCTTCCCCTCCTTCTCCTTCCTCTTCCTCTTCTCCTTCCCCTTCCTCTCCTTTTCCTTCCTCTTCCTCTTCTTCTCCTTCTCCTTCCCCTTCCCCTCCTTCTCCTTCCTCTTCCTCTTCCTCTTCTCCTTCCCCTTTCCCTCCTTCTTCTTCCTCTTCCTCTTCTTCTTCCCCTTCCCCTTCCCCTCCTTCTCCTTCCTCCTCCTCTTCTCCTTCTCCTTCTCCTTCCCCTTCCCCTCCTTCTCCTTCCCCTTCCCCTCCTTCTCCTTTCCCTCCTTCTCCTTCCTCTTCCTCGTCTTCTTCTTCCCCTTCCCCTCCTTCCCCTCTCCTTCCCCTCCTTCTCCTTCCTCTTCTCCTTCCCCTTCCTCTCCTTTTCCTTCCTCTTCCTCTTCTTCTCCTTCTCCTTCCCCTTCCCCTCCTTCTCTTTCCTCCTCCTCCTCCTCTTCTTCTTCTCTTCCTTCTCCTCCTCCTCCTCCTCCTCCTCCTCCTCCTCTTCTTCTTCTTCTTCTTCTTCTTCTTCTTCTTCTTCTTCTTCTTCTTCTCTTCCTCCTCCTCCTCCTCCTCCTCTTCTTCTTCTTCTTCTTCTCTTCCTCCTCCTCCTCTTCCTCCCCCTCTTCCTCCTCCTCCTCCTCCTCCTCCTCCTCCTCCTCCTCCTCCTCCTCCTCCTCTTCTTCTTCTTCTTCTTCTTCTTCTTCTTCTTCTTCTTCTTCTTCTTCTTCTTCTCTTCCTCCTCCTCCTCCTCCTCTTCCTCCTCCTCCTCCTCCTCTTCCTCCCCCTCTTCCTCCTCCTCCTCCTTCTTCTTTCCCTAATCTACAAGATTTCTTCTTTGACTCTTTCTTCCTAAAGCAACTTTGGGCATCTTCTTCCTTGAATGTTTGTTTGTTTGTTTGTTTTGGTGTGTATACGCCATGTAGACGTGGGTGCCCTCAGAAGCCTGAAAAAGACGTTGATTGGATGCCATGGAAGCCAGAGTTGCAGGTGGTTTTAGCTCAGCTATCTGATGCAGGTGCTAGGAACCAAACTTGG